>NC_054708.1:68390115-68557615 GCF_016097555.1 Gigantopelta aegis
GAAAAATACTATAAGTTATAACCCCATTTCCTTCTGTTAATGCAACTTCATTTATGTTGTTTTACAAGTCAGGCTGATCAAAGAGAAGCGCCTTGTCGTAAATTACTGCTTTTGTTTACACTGTGCATACAGGAATTGGTCAGGAGCTGACGTTACTTCGCCCCAAGCTATAGTACCGGAAGCTTCGAAAAGAAAAGAAAATGGCTGCCCGCAGTTAGCAGGAATAATCACGTTTTTTTTATTCACACTAAACTTGCGCATTTTTCATTTGTTAAAGTGTCAGTATGTGTTGGTGGTTCAGGTATGCCTCATTCCAACACATAAGGCTCATGTTTTAATTTACTTTCCCTTTAATACTACAATTATCTTTCAGATAGGATGTCATATTCTATCTTGCATGAAAGTCAAACACCTTCACAGCTACTTAGCTTGGGTATGGCCATCAACTCCATCATCTGTTCACTCAGCATGAAGGATCATGTCGATTGAAACATTGACAATATTATTAACCAGGTGAACTCTATTGTGAAACCTTACCTGTACGGCGGCCCTTGGCCATTAATAATAGTAGTGCGGATAGGTAAACAAGATGTGAAGATGTAGTAGGAAGTATGAAATTCGGTATATAAGGGGTATAAAGAGACATTCCTGAGTTTGCTGCATTGTAAGATATTTCCGACTAATAAAATATTTCTACGATTAAACTTACATATTAAATATAGTTTCCTGTTTAGAATATCAGTGTCTGTATATTCAATGTGTTTCTGGTCGTCTTAATATTTGTAAGAAGCCCAGACTGGATTTCGTCTTCAAAACATTTCGTACGTACGAACAAATATATTTTAGGAAATAAAATGAAATTTAACCTAGTGCAAATATTAGAACGATCAGAAACACGTTTAATATACAGCCACTAATATTTTATGCAGAAAAATATATTTGATATGTAATTACAATCGTTAAAAAGTCTCTGTTTGTAGGTAACATTAAAAAAATTGCAGCAAACTCAGGAATGTCCGTTTAAAGTATGCTGAATTCAAATATATATGGAAGCATGTGATACAGGCTACTTAGTTCAAAATTACAATTTTGTGAAGAAAGAAATCAATTTCAAAATTCTTCTGGTATCTCTCCTGAAACTCTTCAATATGTGTGTTTTTAGAGATGCCAAATTTAAGAAGAAAAAAATGAAATAATACATTTTATCCGTCCACATTATACTTCAGTTGGTTTATTTGATTCATTTGGATAGTGCAGTTTAGTAACAACAGTTTAAATGTACCATTTTATATTTATTGAGAGGAAAAAAAAACACTGCATGGAAAAATAGCATTCAGTTGTATTAACAAATTGCAGTAAAAGCAAAAAGGGAAAGTGACAAGACAAGACAATAATGTATTACACTCATGCCGTATTCTACGGCATATGAGGATATGTGTTCAATGGTAGGACATGATTTACAGGAGCAAAATATTATAATTATAATATTGGTAGCAGTACAGACATAATACAATTATGAAAATTAGTATGATATTTCATCAATAGTATATAAATATAGCTTATGATGTAGCACAAATACGTTATATGTTTGCTACATATAAAGTTTGGAGTGGGCGTGTACGAACATAACATCCATAAAACCATTTCGAGATCTTAAATATAGACGATAATGGAAGTGAGAAACATACAATGTTCAAAACAATGTACTTTTTTCCTGTACTTTTGTTGTTGATATTTGGCTATGCACGATTTAAACTATTAGAGTTGCACTGCATACATATGTTTGCGTTTAAAACATGCCAGAAAGTGGATATTTAGATATATTAATCTGTGTCTCGCTTCACTCAAGTCATTATGCTAATTCAAAGTATGAATTTCTGTAGTTCTGCAGGCACATTTCACAAGTTCAATGTACATCTTGGATATTTATGACAACATATTCACACAGGAGAGCCAGCTATCCTCCAACCCAGCCCAATGTACAGCAGAACTGCAAACAATATTTGTAGGGAAAGCTCGGAGTACTAAGTTCAATGTTACCGTTGTAACAAAATTGTAGAAATTCGGTTTCAGTTTTATTTATGAAATCTGGTTTGAAAAGAAAGAAAACTTAACAAAGATCATACTTTTTTAGTCATTTTTAACAAGTGTTGGGAAAGCTGTTTCTTGACATAAAATATCAATAAAAAAGGAACAGCGTTTGGAACAACTTTGTTTTGAAAAAGTCGTAATGTCCAAGAGTTTATCTTAACGGGACATTCCCGAGTTTGCTGCAATTTTAAAGATGTTATCGACTAACAAAGACTTTTTAACGATTGTAATTACATATCAAATATATTTTTCTGTATAACATATTAGTGGCTGTATATCAAACGTGTTTCTGATCGTTCTAATATTTATACTAGGTTAAATTTCATTTTATTTCCTAAAATATGTTTGAATATTCAAAATATGTTTGAAAATTATTTGAAGACAAACTCCAATTTGGGCTTCTTACAAATATTAAGACGACCAGAAACACACTGAATATGCAGACACTGATATTCTAAACAAGAAAGTATATTTAATATGTAAGTTTAATCGTAGAGATATTTTATTAGTCGGAAACATTTTACAATGCAGCAAACTCAGGAATGTCCCTTTGAGCACAACAGTTTTTCAGCCATGTCAGATTCCAGACGTCTTCACCTCTGAGAGATTACCAAACCTGCCTTGCTGAAAATTCGTTCACTGGACAAAGACGTTGCCGGAATGGGTAAATACATCCTGGCGACATTCGGATTACTTTTTACACTTGCGTTTTCACCAATCATATGGGAACATTTTAGGGTCCAATAACTGTTGACATTGGTACATTGAAAACTCCGATTTCATGCTTGTTTTGAGTTAATTTTTTTCAGTTTTATTAGCTTCCTTTTCATTCTTTTTCAAACACCATTTTAATGAAGAAGGCACAGCAACCGGAAGTGATGCTGGCAGTCACACTAACTGACTTTGGAGATGAGTGTGTAACACTTACGGTGTCAAATTTGATTGCATTGACAATATGGTCCTGCTCTTCTTTGTGATCGTGTACCATCATGGAAATTATTTCATTTGCCTTTTTAGTTGTAGTATCTTCACAAAGTCCACACACTTGGATCCAAATATGCAGGAACAGCATACATCTGATTAGTCTGGTAATCAGGCCATCTAGGATGATATATTTTTACAGACTTCCTTGCCAAAGTCTTTCATTTCAATGGTTTCCATTTGTCCTGCCAATATATTGAGAATAGGAATAACTATGAACATGGCTTGGTTAGGCCATTGGTCTACAGGCTGGTAGGTACTGGGTTCGGATCCCAGTCGAGGCATGGGATGTTTAATCCAGATACCGACTCCAAACCCTGAATGAGTGCTCCCCAAGGCTCAATGGGTAGGTGTAAACCACTTGCACCGACCAGTGATCCATAACTGGTTCAACAAAGGCCATGGTTTGTGCTATCCTGCCTGTGGGAAGCGCAACTAAAAGATCCCTTGCTGCTAATCGGAAAGAGTAGCCCATGTAGTGGCGACAGCGGGTTTCCTCTCAAAATCTGTGTGGTCCTTAACCATATGTCTGACGCCATATAACCGTAAATAAAATGTGTTGAGTGCGTCGTTAAATAAAACATTTCTTTCTTTGATCTCTCGATACGGACATCATTCATGTGACATCTTGAAATGGCTTCAGAACATTAACATAATTTTCCAAAGTCTTCCGCTCATAACCCTGCGTATTTGCCACCTAGTGAAGCACTCATTTTGCAGACGGTGTTGTTTTTGTTTTTCATCTGCTTTTGCACTTCTCGCAGCTTATGTGTCATTTGCACTTTGCACTTTTGTGAAAGTGCTTAACGACGTTTTTGCTTTTGCAAATACATTGCCTAATTGGGAATTTGTCAGTTTCGTCATTTAATGCTAACTGGTGTGTGTGTGTGTGTGTGTGTGTGTGTGTGTGTGTGTGTGTGTGTGTGTGTGTGTGTGTGTGTGTGTGTGTGTGTGTGTGTGTGTGCAATGCAGCTCACACCAGTGAACTTGGTTGCAGGACGAAGACCAACTGCTGCTTTAACAGTTGTGCAGTTTTCTGTAGTCAGGCGTCCAAAACTTCAAGCAAGCTAGCACACTTTGTGATATAGTGAAAGCTTTGTGTGACTGTGGCATATAGTGGACAATTTAGACAGTTGTTAAAGTTTCCCAAGAGGAAATGTGCAGTTAATGCCATGTAGGCATCACGTGATCTAATGCTACACCGAGAGGAACACAGTATTTGAGTTTAGCAGTAATTTCTGCTTTGGTGGAATCGTAAAGTTCAGGTATGAGCTTGTCTTGGAAGAGCACGTCGATTAGGTATGTTGTATGCAGGTAGCAGATGGGACAGAAGAATCCTTGGTCGTCTACAACACTAATGGGTTACATATCAAGACACACCATCAGTGCTAATATCATTTTGGTGTTTATCCTTCACCCTCCCCTTTTTTCTCTTGCAAGAACGTAACTATTGCTTAACCCCGCTGTTACGGATGAACCACCGCAATAACAAACAGAAATGACTTTACTACTAACTCGACGAGACCCCAACTTGTTTTATGAAAACAAGTAAACATATAATTAATAATGCCTAATTATACAGAACAAAAATTGGATAACACATATTTATATTTATTTGTTATGAGATAAATGTTACACGTACTCTACCTGATCTGGCAGGACTAACCACTAGAATAATCATCGATCACGAACTATCCTGGTGTCTATGTTACAGGCATGACACCTACATCAAAATATAATACTATTAATATAGCTGAGTTACAACCCGTCAGCGGTTGGGGTAAAAAGGCGGGGTATATACTTTACTCCATTACACCATAATTAGGTAGGTTATGTCTGGCGTAAAACCCCATTAATTACACCCTACACATACATAATTTTGGGATAAGCAAGTTACTCTGGCCCATAAACACACTAACTAAAAGTACCAGGCTACGACACACGGTGTGCCAGACTATAACAAAATACAATAACATCTACCACATACCCTGCCGGACCATAATAACATCACCGCCGAACATCAGCTCGACTCCTCAAGGGCCCTACACTGGGTGCTCTCATCTCCTGATCACATAACTCTATACCGCCGACAATTTAATCCCACACGAGCCGCCACACTTGGTGTTTTCATCTCCCCATCACATATATCTTCCAAACCGCTACCTAAGTGACGTCACGTAAACTTTCAAACAGCTGATTCATTGACGTAACTCACTTTGATAACGTTCAGTACAGAACTTTATTACGTTCAGGCCATTACACAGTGTTCCTTTAGGGTTTACTGCATTTATCAATAATTTCTTTTATTAATTTACATAATTTCTTGAGAATACCTATTTTGCTATTCGTCATTAGTTGTTTAAATTTAAACATACTTGGTTTGTTTAATAATATGGCTTAAGCAAATGTTTACGGGAGTTAGTCAAATAAGTACATGTGAATAAATAGTGAAATTCGTCTCCAAAGTCATTATTGTTACATAATGTGCACGTTCGATCTTCTACTGGGGTGTTGTTCCAGCGTCCTATTTCGATTGGTAAGTAGTGGTTAGATGTTCTACATTTGAGTAATATAGCCCACAATGTTTGTGGTAATATAATAAGATATTTTTCTAATCTAAGGTTTTCTTTAAATATAGTGTACGTTTTACCTCATGATGATAAAGCTATATTACTATTCCATTGTTATAAATACTGGTCGTTTTGTCTTCATTTTACTTGCTTAAGAAGTATTTTTATGGATGAAACGTTCCGTGACATCCAAATATTTGTCATGCCGATCCCTTGCTGCCAATCGAAAAGAGTAGCCCATGAAGTGGCGACAGCGGGTTTCCTCTCTCATTATCTGTGTGGTCCTTAACCATATGTCTGACGTCATATAATCGTAAATAAAATGTGCTGAGTGCGTCGTTAAATAAAACATTTCTTTGTTTCTTTCTTTCTTTCTTTATTCCTTGATACATCTGATAAATTATTTTAAAGAATTTTTCATTTATATTATTTTCTAACAATTTCTGCCAGAGGCAAGTTCTAGAAATTAGATCAAAAGCTTTTTATGATTCTACAAAAGCACAGATATAATTTCTTTTTTCTTGTCTTTAAAATTTCGATCAGAGAATGTATAGAGCAGTCTGTGATTCATTCAATATATTATTTTAAATTGGGGTGAATAGTTTAGAGATGCAGCAAAGCAACGTTATTGGTCTATAATGTTCTGGTTATGAACGATTTCCTTTATTTTTAAAAATGGGTTTAATTACTCCAGTCTACCATTCATTAGGAAAAATACTATTGTCGAAGATTATGTTAAACAGTTTACTATAGATTGGTAGCACCATGCCGGCAGTTGTTTTAATATATTCATTAATGATATTATCGATTCCAGGTTCCTTACCGTTTGTGCTGTTACGCAGATAATGTAATAAGAATTACTCCATAGTTAGTACATTTTATCAGTTAGGTACCCTTTGCGGTGTTTAAGGTTGTTGCAAAGATTGTCTCCCTTGTTTTGACCGCGCGTCACCGCGCACTGGTAGATGAGCCACGATAATTCAAATATATAGCCATTTAGTTAGGTGTGTTTATGTAACTTTGTAACATACTGCAATAGGCAAAACTCTGTCCAAATTTTCACAATCTATTCGTACCATTTTCGAATGGACATAAGAGGTTTCAATCATATTTAACAAGAACATGTACTGAATGTTGAGAACATTTCCCTCCAGGCCAAAATTTTAAATTTTGAAACTAAAGTAAGTAGTTTCATGGACTATCTACATTCTCTGATTAACGAGGGCGAGCAAAAATCACATTTCACGGACTGTGGATCTCTACGAAGCTCGACATCAAGAACCAGTAGTTCAATAGCCCGGAAGCAGGCCAAAGCTGAGGCTGCTAAAGCAAAAGCTCTGTATGCACAACGTGAGGCGGCCCTCAGGAAGCAAAGGTCACAATTCGAAGAAGAGCAATCGATCGCCCAAGCGTCAATGGAAAGGCGCAAAGCAGACTTAGAAGCAGATCTACAACTGTTGTCCGAAGAGAAAGAAGCAGCAGCTGCAGTGGCAGAAGCAGATTCTTTTGAGGACATAATCAATTCTGATTCTCCGACCTCGCCCACTATACGACAACTGCCATTACCAACTGTCAGTCCTATGGAACGTGTGCGATAGTTTGTACAACATCCGCAATTAGAGCAACAATTGCAACCTTCGCTGGTACAATCCATCCAGCCATCTCAATATGAACTGCCTTTCCTGTCTCCAATTGTGCAGGACCATATATACCAGTCCCATTTTCATACGTCACGTGTGTCTCCTCCCGTTCAACGCCAGACTGTAGCTCCGCATGAATCTTCAGATATGCAGGAATTCCAAGCAGAGACGTTGTCTGCTACCTCAATTTGTGCCGCCGTCTATGTACCCGCATGTGCCGCACCCTATGCAGGGATCTCGATTTGAGCCTGCAACAGTGTTCTCACCCGCACAACAACCTGCGATGCCATCAATGTTTGACTCGCCATCTTTTCCTCCACCAAGCAAAAATACTGTGATTGACTTTACTCAATTCCTGTTGAAGAAAGATTTATTGTTGTCACGGTTATATAAATATGATGATCTTCCTGAAAACTACCTCATGTGGAGTTCTAGCTTTCGAAATATAGCTTTGGAATTAAATGTTAAACCCGCAGAAGAGCTGGATTTACTTGTCAAATGGTTAGAGCCATCGTCAACAAAACATGCCATTAGTATTAGGGTCGCAAATCCCACCGACCATCAAAGGGTTTGGGAAAGGTTGGAGGAACGATATGGGGGCCCTGAGTTGGTAGAGGAATCAATAAAACGAAAATTGATGAACTTCCCGAAATTAACAAATAAAGACAGCAAGTCACTTTACGAAGTATCAGACATTGTGTCAGAAATAGAATCCGTAAAAAAACAACGTAAAGTATGCAACGCTGTTCAGTGTCTACGATTCGTCTGCGGGCATCTCTCCAATATTAAACAAACTACCGTATAGTCTCCAAGAAAAGTGGGTTTCTCGAGCGGCTAGTTATAAAGCAAAATACAATGTCCAGTTCCCTCCCTTCATCTATTTTGTTGAGTTTATGAGAGAGATGGGTCGTGTGAGAAATGACCCTAGCTTGCGTCTTTTCGAAACCGATGGTTACAGGAACCCAACATCCAAACTCAAACATCAGAGGTTAGGTTCTAGTAATAACAATCCAGGTGGCAATAACATCAATATTTCGGTTAGGAAAACTAATGCCCAGTCAGGTTTCACAAGTTTTCAAACCAATGAACACAGTCGGTGCCCTATACACAGGACAGCCCATACTCTGCATCATTGTAGAACATTTAGTGCAATGACACATGAAAATAAGACGAAACTCCTGAAAGAAAGAAAGCTTTGTTTTAAATGCTTTAACAATGGACACAGAATTAATGATTGCAAAGAAAATGTAAAATGTCATGTTTGTAGTTCGGAAACACATTGCATGGCCATGCACAAACCCCTTGCACATCAAGGCGGGGAGACAAAATATTCCCAACCCAAAGAATCGAGACAACATGTGTGCTACCAACACGAGAATCATCCAGCATACCTAGTCCAGTAACACGCACATGCACCGAAGTGTGTGGCAGTGAATTCGAAGGAAAATCATGTGCAAAAATCTGTTTAGTCAAGGTGTATCCTGTCGATCGAAATCAGGAAGCTATATTAACTTACACCATTATTGATGATCAAAGCAATAGAACTTTGGGTCGGTCAAGCCTTTTCGACAATCTCACTTAAGAAGCAGTGAAACTTAATATTTGTTAAACTCATGTGCAGGTCAAGTCGTGACGTCAGGTAGGGTGACAAATGAGTGTATCGTTGAATCAATTGACGGTCAATACAAAATGTCTTTGACGAATTTACTAGAGTGTGACAATGTGCCGAATCTAAGACAGGAAATACCAACTCCAGAGGTTGCCAAACATCATCCTCATCTTGCTGACATTGCAACCGAGCTACCTCCAATAAATGACGATGCAGAAATTTCTCTTTTGATTGGCAGAGACTTAATCGAAGCACACCATGTCCTGGACCAGAGAATCGGAAGGCGAAATAGTCCGTATGCCCAAAAACTACCCTTAGGTTGGGTGTTAATTGGAGAATCGTGTATAGGTACCCACCAAAAGTTGAACTTGGTTAATGTAAACAAAACATACTTGCTACCTAACGGACCTGTTTTCGAACCATGTCCCAATGGGAACCATTTCAGAGAAGGGTGGAATAGATGAACATGACCATATATTCGTGACCAGGAAAGATAATGACAAGCCATCCCTTTCTGTGGAAGATAAGGAGTTCATAATGCAAATGGATAGTGGCTTCCGGAAAGACAAAAATGGTAACTGGTCAGCACCATTGCCATTCCGTTCCAGCAGACCAAGACTGCCAAACAACTACGAGTATGCTTGCAACAGAGCTAAATCACTCCATGCAAACTTGCAACGGAACCCTGTCAAATGTGAACAATTTGTTGAATTCATGAGGAAGTTGTTAGAAAATGGCCATGCTGAACTCGCCCCAAAACTAACTGAGAATCGAGAATGTTGGTACCTTCCTGTGTTTGGCGTGTATCACCCTCACAAACCAGGACAGATAAGATGTGTGTTTGATTCATCAGCAAAGTTCAAGGACCGTTCCCTGAACAGTGTGCTGGTGCAAGGTCCAGACCTGACAAACAGTCTGTTAGGCATATTGCTTCGTTTCCGGAGGGAGTCTGTTGCTATAGTAGCCGACATTCAACAAATGTTTTACAGTTTCCGCGTTCACGAAGATCACAGAGATTTCCTCAGATTCCTTTGGCATGCGGACAACAACCTCGAAAAACCTTTAGTTGAATACAGAATGTGCGTTCATATGTTTGGCAATAGCCCATCCCCAGCTATTGCTACCTATGGTCATCGCAAATCAGTAAGAAAACTTGATGAAGATATAGAGAACTTTGTCAATAGAGACTTCTACGTCGATGATGCTTTAACGTCACTTCCTACAGTACACGAAGCAATAGATCTTATGAAAAAAACACAGGAAGCTCATGCAAAAGCAATCTAGTGTTACACAAGGTAGCTTCAAACAATGAAGAAGTGATACTAGCCTTTCCAACTAATCAGCTTGCTATAGGCCTCAAAGACTTGAATCTTGGGGATGATGTTCTGCCTGTCCAGAGAAGTTCAGGTTTACAGTGGGACATGAACAATGATTCGTTTTTCTTTGACGTGTCAACAACACCAAGATCCTTCATAAGACGTGGAGTTTTGTCAGTTGTCAACAGCTTATTTGATCCTATCGGATTTCTAGCACCGATAACAATCCAAGGCAAGCTGATACTTCGCAACTTGATGAATGGAACGACAGACTGGGATGAACCTCTCCCACCAGATAAACTTTCTGAATGGGTCACTTGGAAAGACTCACTGGTTCAACTCAAACATGTCCACATCCCTCGGTGTTATTCAACTGAGTCATTGAGCCAAGCTTCTAAAGTTGAGCTGCATGTTTTTTGTGATGCATCAGAATTCGCCATCGCAGCTGTGTCCTATTTGGTGATTTATTCTACTGATTATAGCCGACACATTAGCTTCGTCATGGGGAAGGCCAAAGTAGCACCAGCAAGTGGACACACTATTCCTCGTTTAGAACTGTGTGCAGCAGTTCTGGCAGTACAGATATCAGAAATTGTGATGGACAACATAGGAATAAAATTTCACGACATAAACTACTACTCCGATAGCAGAATAGTCTTAGGTTACCTCTACAACATATCAAAAAGGTTCATGACATATGTAAGCAATCGCGTAGAAAAAGTCAGAAAGATAAATCGTCCAGATCAGTGGAATTATATTTCCACTCAGTTGAACCCAGCGGATATTGGGACTAGAGGTATTCATGTTGATAAGATCCAAGACAGTCTTTGGTTAGTGGGACGTGTCGTCGAGGTATTCCCCAGCCAAGATGGGAAAATGAGAAAAATCAAGGTGGCCATAAGCAGGAATGGCAAACTTCACTACTATATCAGACCTATTGTTAACATAGTGCTTCTTGTGACGAATGACAGTTACTTTTTGAATAATAATGAGTGTGTCAGTTATTCTATTAAGGACTACCGTATTCGTATATACAAACATGTGAATTAAGGAGAGTAGGATATAGAAATGTGTGTTCGGTTGTACCAAAGATGATAGTGTTCATGAATAACTGTGTAACGATATATTTGTTCACATTTTTAACCAGTAACATGCAATTCATTTTACATATTTGGCTATACTTTGGATATTGTCTAATATGATTTCAGGATTTTTTTTTTTTTTTTTTTTTTTTGTATTCTTTATTTTATTTTATTATTATTATTTTTTTTAATGTCGCATATAATTAATTTTGAGGATGACCAAGTTTAAGGTTGAATAGTGATACTTCATATCAGGCAGGGAGTGTGCTGTTACGCAGATAATGTAATGAGAATTACTCCATAGTTAGTACATTTTATCAGTTAGATACCCTTTGCGGTGTTTAAGGTTGTTGCAAAGATTATCTCCCTTGTTTTGACCGCGCGTCACCGCGCACTTGTTGATGAGCCACGATAATTCAAATATATAGCCATTTAGCCCCCTCACGGTGTAAGTTTGTGGTTTTATTGAATTTTATATGTTTACGAGTTAGTTTAGGTGTGTTTTTGTAACTTTGAAACATACTGCAATAGGCAAAACTCTGTCCAAAGACTATCTATTCATACCATTTTCGAGTGGACATAAGAGGTTTCGACCCCATAAAACAATTATATTTTAGCTTTCATCGCACCAAATTAAGCCAAGTTCAGGTTTGATTGTTAGGGATTTAATTTGATTCTGTGTTCTCAGTGCAGATACTTTTGTTCTTTTATTGATTCAATCTTTTTGTACATGTATTGATTCTATCCCTTTGTTGTACTTTCATATGGAAGTGAATAAAGGGTTAGCTGTCTGCAAACATTGTCGTTTATATGTGAGGCAGAACACCGTTTTTCAGTTGTTTTATAGCATTTAATATTTCATTTTCTTCAATCCTACTGTTTAACACATTTTCACTATTTGAGTCTATGTTATTGAAGTTTATTTTTGTTTCGTTATCGTCCGATTCGCCTTTGTTTAGACTTTGGAAAAAAAAGATAGAAATCATCTAACGGTGGTAAGTTATTATCTTCGTTAGGTGTTTTAAGTAGTTTGTAAAAAGCTTTTGGGTCATTTGTTCTCAGTTGTCGCATTTGTTTTTCAATATTAAATCTTTGGACAGAATGTTCTTTCATCAAGGATTTTTTATACGTTTTACTTGCATTAATTAATCTTTGTTTATTTTCTAAAGTTTTTTTTTAGTTATACGTTTTTTTTTGCCTCATGATATTTTCCGCGGGGAATTCGACAACTGTGTGTCTTACCGAACAGTGATTGGTTACCTTTGAGTTTTACACGTCGCTTGATCGTGCAAGACCGTGCATAACCTATAGTCGATTCAGCTGCATCTACAAATAGATTTTTCATGACCTCTGTTGCAGTATCGACGTGTTTGAACGTCAAATGACTGATTATCAAGCATTGCGGATATGATTTCGAGTGAGTCCTGGTTAATTTTATTTTTAAATTCTGTAGATTTTTCGGGTTTCCATTTACTAGGCTTTTTGTTAGCTGAATATGTCATTAATTAGAAGTATCGTTATCATTAACATGTTTATCAACATTTAAGCTAAGTATTAAACCACAATGTACATCTGAAAAAAGTGGTTCAAACTTACATACATCAAAATGTTTAGCTATTTTAAATAAATGATGGTTGCCAATGGCATAATCAACAACACTGCTATCTTTACAAGTCAATTTTCGTATGTGTTTACCATGTCCTAATCTGCCATTTATTATATATAAATTGTGTGGTTTACATATGTTTAATAGTTTAATGCCATGACTGTTTATTTTGCCTATATCTTGACTTGCTCTTTCTATGGGTATACTATATGATTCTAATTTGTATATGTCATTAAAAAATCTAACATATCATTTTCCATGTTGTTTAGTATGTCAATGTCTGTATCAATTACAGTGTAATCTAGGAAACAATTTGTTCTAGCATTAAAATCACCTAGTAGTAAAAGTGGGCTATGTTGTTCTATGTGTTCAATAAGTTCACTTTCAATAATATCAAAACTATCTTCTTTATAGCCTGGAGATCCAACAGGGGGGATGAAAAAACACCGATGGTTAGTTTTCCGTGAAGACCTGTAATGTCTGGGAATGCTAAACCAAGATACATGTTCATAATTATTTGTGATTTTGAAATCTATAGTAGAAGACAATTCATTTTTTATACCAGTGGCTATTCCACCTGATGAATTTAATCTTTTCCCCCTGTTATTCAGAAGAATGGTATAGCCAGGTAATAATGATGACATGCAGTCTGTTTGATCTGTTTTTGTTTCAGTAAAACAAAGAATATCATACTTAGATATAAATTCTACAAATTCAGGGACTTTTAGTTTACGTCTCAGCCCACACACATTAATATTAATAAAGGATAATTGAGTATGTTCACAACTGACACAGTTCAGTGAATTGGGATTGTTATGGTATATTTCCCCAGCTATATAAGGTTGACCACTTTTGACAGTGCTCATACAGGGCGGGTTAACATGTGTGGTGCTAATAGGAACTGTATGTGCATATATGGTATTAACATAGCATGGATCAATATTTGGTGTACTATCACAAGATATATCAACATTCGGGGTAATATCGGAAGATAAATATACATTTGTAGTACTGATACATATTATTATATGGATTTACATGTACATATACATTTGAATAGCAGGGTGAGTCAACATCTGTGGTGCTAATAGGAGCTATATGCACATCTGTTGTATTAACATAATATGGATCAGTATATGATGTACTATCACAAGGTATAGCAACATGTGTGGTCCTAACAGGAGATACATATACATATGTAATACTACAACAAGGTGAGTTAATATAATTTGTAAGCAAATTATTCATTGCAGTTAAGTATACATTTGAGATACTATCACAGGGTGGGTCAACATGTGTTAACAGATCATTATCTGAAGATGGATGTACATTTGAAATATTATCACAAGGTATGTTAACATCTGTGGTACTAGCAGGAGGTAAGACAAAGTATTAGCCGAGGGTAAATATACACTTGAAATACAGGGTGGTTCAACATATTCATTTGAATTACTATCACTGGGTGGGTTGTTGCTACCGTTACTATTACAGGGTGAGGTAGCATTGCAAACTGTTTTGAGATGACTCAACTGTACTAATACTATCAGCAGTAACATGGTTCATGCTAACATGCTCACCTGTGAAGTTAGTGCTTCTGTCAAATAAATCATAGTACATATGCTGCTACATGGTAAATCTGTATTACTTCTACATGTAATAACCTCATATTGGTCAGAATGCATATCAGATAAATCAACATTGTCAAAATCTTTCAGTCAAGATAATATTGGTTAAGATCATAGATCCGAACACGCCCATCCCGAGTCCTGCCTCCGATAAGGTGGGGGGGGGGGGGGGGGGGGGGGGGGGGGTAGAGTTGAAAATGGGCAGAATTTTGAAAATAGCAATTTGTAAAAAAGTGAATAGAATTAAAAATCAATAAATCAAACGTTACAAGCCAAACAAAACAAAAATTGACTGCTCGACCGAATATTTATATAATTTGGAGTATTTTTAGAAGGACAGTCCAAAAATAAATAAAAGGAAGAAGTGAGGATCGGACTATTTAATATTATTTAAAAAAAAAGTAATTTCGACATAAAATGTTGAACGCAGGTCTAAAAGTTTAAAGTCCGATCTATATGTCCACGTGAGTGGCCTCGTTAAGGCCGTTTTGTTCTTGAGGAGGTTGGCGCCTACGGAGACGAGATGAACTGCTTGCCGTTGAAGTGTGGCACAAGTTCCACAGATAACTTTAAGCTGATGACGTTTAGTGTACTACCGAACCCATTGTGACCCCCACCCCCACCTCCACCATCACCCCTATGACATTCAAATTTATTTTTATTCGGAATCTCATACAAAATATACACAACTCTATCAATATAATTACAAAACAATGAATCTTGATTACAATAAACATCTAAAACTGCAATGGTAAGGCAGCAAAATGTAATAAACAAGTATAGATGGTCTGACTGTGAACAAATATACAAGTTGAATACAAATTCTCGTGAGATGTTGCAGTTTAGAGCCGGTGTAGCAGCCCAAAATAACACACACCCTACCAAACTATACCCGGGGTTAAACTGGGCTAGCCTGTTTCATACCCCTAACCATAATTTTTTATTACTAACCTGTATACAAAATAAATAAATAAATAAATAATAATAAACGCTTTAAAAGAAAAGCAACTATTGCTTTCATAAAGATAAAACTATCACAGATTAGTCATTTTAGAAGATATTTCTTTATTCTGTAGCCCAAAATATATAAATTATGATGGAAAAAAACCCCTCTGGACATTGAAATACAGACTAGAGAAAGAAATGTTTTATGTAACGACGCACTCAACATATTGCATTTACGGTTATATGGCGTCAGACATATGGTTAAGGACCATACAGATATTGAGAGAGGAAACCCGCTGTCGCCACTTTATGGGCTACTCTTTTCGATTAGCAGAAAGGGATCTTTTATATGCATCATACCACAGACAGGGTAGTACATACCACGGCCTTTGATATACCAGTCATGGTGCACTGGCTGGAAAGAGAAATAGCCCAATGGGCCCACCGACGGGGATCGATCCCACTCCGACCGCGCGCTGTACCACTGGGCTACGTCTCGCACCCTACAGACTAGAGAGACATATTCTGGGCTAGCCTGTTTTATACCGCAGGGTATATTCTGGGCTAGTCCAGTTTATACCCCGGATATAGTTTGGCCGAGGGTATATTTTGGGCTATTACACCGGATTGTGTTTTAAAAGTAGCAAACACTAATTTTTTCTCTCTAAATACTACGTCGTATTTGTGACTGTGCGAGCTGTCATCACGGTGTTTCTACCAGAAAATGCATTTTTATAACTCTCAGACGTAACGGCTATGGAGACGAACTCCAGTTTATGTTTAAGGTCATATCCCTATTTCAACGCCCCAGACAATTGTAACTTTATCCAAACGTGCTATATATTTGTAGATAAACCAAAAACGTGTCCATTTTCACGGGTGTACCATTTTAGTGAGGAGAAAGGACAATGCCTTTCATTAAGCTACTCTCGTGTAATCAACAGGTGTAATATAATCGCTGTGCTTACGTTTAGGATATTAAATATAAGCCATATTTTTCGGAAGAAAGCCGATTTGAAATTCACATGACATTTTAATGAAATATTGAACGCTGTTGAAGTTATAAGTAGCGACACGACACCAGAAACATTTTGAGTGTTAAAAAAACCCTTAATATGCAAAAACAGGAAGTGTAAGAAATATAATACTTGAAGAGCTATAATATTACATTAAATGGAAAGAGTTTACCGGCGGTAAAAAAACAAAAAAACAAAAGAACCCAATGTATTTCTAGATGATCAACACTGAGCACAAAGAAAGTTGCATGTACGTTTTTCTAAGTCAGACAAATACCGACTTACTAACGCATTACATAGTCAATGTGACAAAATAAAGAGAAGAATTAAAATGATCGCTTGAAAATATTAATCTCCAGTGACGGATCCGGAGGATGCTCAATGCCGTGACGCCCTCGTTTAGCAATGAAAACTGGTTTCGACAAGATTATAATACGATTTCAGAAATTCAACAAAGGGCCGGTGAAGACACATTCTCTGAGCTCTCTTCAACACAAATCAGGATCCACCATGGTTAATATGGACGAACACTTACATTGGTTTAAGAGAAGCCAAATTGACTGTTTACGTTCTTCGCTTAATTTTTCTTGTTACCCTGTTTTGTGTCAGTGTAATTGATTGTGCGCAGTATCTGTTAGCATCTAGCATGTACGACGTTAAGTGCGGAAGACAGTAAGTACGATCAGCGCTCTTTACAATTTCCCGACATGTACAAACATAGCGGTCTGCTGCTGTCAAAGCCATAATTACAGGTTTACGGTCCGGAAGACAGCTACATGACACGATGACGCCGGCTCGACAAGACATGCTGCTATTGTGGACGGAATCCATATCTGTCGACAGTGGTCAGTTGACGACAGGCATCCGACGATGTCGACGTTCTCGTACTTCCGATTGCAGCTACAGCTGTGCTCGTTGTTTTCGAAATATTCAGGGGGCGGGATGTAGCTCAGTCGGTAGAGCGCTCGCCTGAGGTAGTATTGTCGCTGGACCGAATCCCGTCTGTGGACCTATTCTCGGATTGTTATGAAGGTTCTTTTGTTTGACGACACAACTAGAGCACATTCATTAATCAGAGTGAACCTGATACATTGTTCCATTAGTAACAAGGGATCTTTTATATGCATTTTCCCACAGACAAGAAAACACATACCATGGCCTTTGACCAGTTGTGTACGCTAGAAACATATCGCGGTACGTATTGCTCAAGTATTGCGGTATACACTGGTTATACCGCGCATCTCTACACGTGTACAGCTATAATATGAATACTTACGCTCACATATAAACAATATGCATAAAGAGCGTGAGCGTGAACTATTTTATCATGCCCCTATACCACTAGGGTTTCAGGCATGTCCATCACGGGTCCGGTCTCTGGATAGCCAGCGATCTGACACTGGACAGAACATAAATAGTTATTAATGATGAATAATACACTCATTTTTATTTTAGTCTGATCTTTGAAGGCGAAAATGCGGTCGTACCTGGAAAACAAATGGTGTAGAAATAATTTTGGTATCATTAGAAGCGCCGTGTTTTGTAGAACATCATATCCAAAATCCGCTTTGGGAAACTTTTTGTTTAGAAATGTTTATATTTTAAGACATTTTAGGAAATATAAACAAAAGTATCCCAAGTGACGTTACGTATGACGTCATTTAACCAGTGCGAGGCGATTAAAAATACAATGGTATCTAAGTGTATCTAAGTACGTCACAGAACATCAGCGGTTTTTTGTTGTGTTTTTTTTTTTACAGCAAATTCTTAATAAATTAAGGATTGTATGTTATTCTTTTACTTCATCGGGGTATGAAAAAACTAAATCATCCACAAACTTTGTGAACCCAGATGAACGTAAAAGAAATAACAGACTATACTTATAATTAAATTTGAATCATAGTTAATAATAAGTTAATAACACTAAAAGTCATACTTTACTTTGAAATATATTTGGTCTATAAACACTAACGATACAACAACTTGCCTATATAAAATGAGATCATCAGATATGACGTTCCCTGACGACGTAATGTTTACGTTGATCGAGAAATGAACAAACTGAAACAAAAGGAAATTTAATTATTTAGGGGATAACTATGTTGTGTTTGATCATTTGCCAACGTTAATGCTTCTTTTCCCGATTCTTTTGTTCGTTGTACCATAAAATCAGGGTCGTAGCGTGATCTGGACCTCGTTTGGGGGGGGGGGGGGGGGGGGGTTTCAAATATGAACCAAGTGGACCCTTTTTCAGTTTTATTTTGCACCACCAGAAACTCCGTATGTATAAACCTGTATGTTTTAGTTCTGAAAGCGGACCATTTGCCTACGCCCCTGAAAATATGTTTTCAATCAATGCTGGTTTTACAGTTGCAAACTGAGTTCTACAGGTTACGCGGAGCGAAGATGGTAAAACGGATGTTTACGACAGTAAAACCAACATTAACGTCCGCAAATGGTCAATTACAACATAGTTATCCCCGTTCTAATTCAATAAATGCATTTTACTTTTAATAATAGTTTAAATAATAATTTTTCAATATGAAGGCAGCATTATGAAAAGTCTGGTCAATACTATCGTGTTTCAAGTCATCCGCCTTAAAACATAATTATAGCGCAAGCCGATTTAAAAAAACATGTAATACAACTGTTTATCCTAATAATCGTTTATTGTTTTATTAACGACAATAACAGTCGTTATTACCAATTTCACTTATTGTGAATACTCATCACGACAACTGGTGATAGGCCTTATGAAGATTCATAACTCGGCATAGTTCAGTGGCGGATCCAGAAAATCCATTTAGGGGTCCCCAATGACATGAGGCGGAATGCCAAGGGAACTTTGAGGAAGGTTTGGAGAGGGATCGTAAAAAAATTAATAAATTAATATATAATAAAATTATAACTAAAAAAAATTAGGGGGGGGGGCGGGCCCTAGATCTGCCTCTGTAGTTGCCGTTACTTATTTCCGCATTCCTGTCAGCGTCACACAAACATTTATAAACAGCGTTTACGTCATAACATTCAACGTTGGTATTTTAAAAGCAGGCCATGTACATCCAACTGAACAGCGATAAGTAGCGTATAAATATGTAAATAGGCTCTTGGGGAATCCCCCACATTTCCGAAAGGTTATTCTGGTTTTACTGCCGCAAATTGATTTAATTAGCTAATCAAATGTCGTGTTATATGCATTAAAGACGGCGTTTTAAAAATATCTTCAGTGTATTCTCTGTGACAGATTTCCTACAGATTTCCAACCCTTTTTAATAATTTTAATTAAATATACTTGAATTTTCTTGCTTAGAATATGAATATCAGTATATAGAAAGAAAGAAAGAAATGTTTTATTTAACGACGCACTAAACACATTTTATTTACGGTTATATGGCGTCAGACATATGGTTAAGGACCACACAGATTTTGAGAGGAAACCCGCTGTCGCCACTACATGGGCTACTCTTCCGATTAGCAGCAAGGGATCTTTTATTTGCGCTTCCCACAGACAGGATAGCACAAACCATGGCCTTTGTTGAACCAGTTATGGATCACTGGTCGGTGCAAGTGGTTTACACCTACCTATTGAGCCTTGCGGAGCACTCGGGGTTTGGAGTCGGTATGTGGATTAAAAATCCCATGCCTTGACTGGGATCCGAACCCAGTACCTACAGCCTGTAGACCGATGGCCTACCACGACGCCACCGAGGCCGGTCATCAGTATATAGAGGTTATTATCAGAGTGTGTTTCGATATCGTCAATATCATATATTAGGAATAAAAATTGCATTATGTGAACCTCTAATGCATTCTATACAACATATAAAAAAATCCGCTCTCGAAACTGCGTGCTAAATATAATTTTTTTAAAGATAAAAACTTCAAAACATATTTCGAACAGACTCCCCAAATTTCTAATTTAATCTCATTTATGACATTCATTTTAAAAGTAAATTTTCAAATAAAAACTACTTTTAATTGTTTTGTATTAAAAACGTTCATAATTAGATGGTGCAGATTCAGGGGTTTGTGAAACGGACGGGGTGGGTGGGGCGCCAGGCATGATAAGAGGTGTTTAAATAAGGTGTTTTTTTTGTTTGTTTTTTTACAATAGCGAAAAAAAAGGGGTCTCATGCCCCTCTGCACCCACCTCCGGATTCGCACCTGAACAGAAAACGTGCACTCAAATAAAGTACATCGTTGAACAATACACAACGTGCAACTATTGAATAACAAGGCATATTATTAATCACCTGATAACCAATGTAATACATAGACCCATTTGTACAATCCCAAATCCCTAAAATCAATATCTGAAATATTATCGTTCAGAAACGTACCGTATGGATGTATATGAAGTTAGAAGTATACACATATGGTCATTACTGTTGTCAGTTAATACACTCTACCTCAAATTTAAAGATTTTGTATGAGCTTTCTGAAAATATTATGGGGAAACTTATGCCTATGGTGGGAGGTTCATACATTTCTATGAACTATCTGTACTTTTAAAGTTATGTGTTACACACAAACGGTTCAGGTATAGAGACTGATACTGTGGAATCACGTTTATTCACGGTCGTCAAATGTTCGTCTTCGTGGACTAGTGCAGTCAACTGATAATACGAAGTTATGATCCACGAATTTGAATACACAACGAAATGTGTATTTTAGAAAAACTACGAAAATTAATGCCCATGAAAGTAAAAGATTTCACAGTATATTTGGTACTATATGTAGTACTAAACCAAATAACATCCGGCTGGGTCAAAGTTCGGCGTGCACCCAACTTTTGATAGAGCAGTTAATACCACAAGTCCAGTCATTGGTGATAAATGTGAGTGTGTTTGTTGTAAAAACAATGAGTTTCTTCTGGGCCAAAAATATGTGCAATTTTATTTCATCAAGTACCACACTGTCAAATAGCCTTGTGCTTGAAGCATGTATTTGAAAAAAAGTACTCCTATTTTGTGCGGAAGAAAGGTAGTCAAAGACGCTACTCGTTATCTCTGAAATGAGCAGCCTAACCCTTTTAGGCTTTAAGTGAGGGGTGGTAGTATTTATAGACCATCTTAAACACAACGACGTTTAATATTTTTGCAATTTACATGAACTATAGCAATATTGTGAAGTTAGGAATTGATTTTTTTTCAGTCACCAAGGAATACATTTACAACATATGCTATCTGAGATAGTGCATCATCATTCAAATCCAAGATGGCTCCGACAACGGTCGTTAGGAGTAAGAAGTGGCTATATCTTACATTCTATTTTACCCCAAACAATAATTTGTACTTCAAATACAGGGTATTATAGGTGCAGGACATTTAGTTATTGCATTAACTTTCCAGAATTCAAGATGGTTAACAATATGGCTGCAAAATCAAAGAAATGTGTTATATGCATCACCTGAAACACCTGATGGTGTTCAATACATTAAAAATACATGTATAACTACAAGTAATCTAAAATGTCATCTAAAATAATAATTCTTATGCTGACCTCTATGTCTTAAGGGTGCATCAATATATTTTTTAACTATCTAGATTATTTTTTACATCATATAGTCCAAGTCTATAATGCCAAGCTGGCTGTAATAAATGAGCAAGTCGCAGTCAATAACTGATGTTTTGGTAAAGACTGTGGAATCAGTTTTATCGTTCCCAGTATAACAGCCTGGAAAGACATGGGTCATTAAATGAGAAACAACCTTTTCCATTGCTGTTTCCCCACTGCCCATTGCAGTTATTGCTAGTAGGAAGGACATGGGTCATCAAATGAGAAACAACCTTTTCCATTGCTGTTTCCCCACTGCCCATTACAGTTCTTGCTAGCAGCTCTATCATTTGGACAGAAATCAGAACAATTTCTGAAATTATGCAACTAAGTCGGTGTAACTTTTAATAAAATAATACCAAATTTTGAATGAAAAAAATACCTGTCACGGAACAAATGCTAAAAAAACCTGCAATCCTTTTAATATTATTAATAATTAACCACCAAGTTCATTTGGTGATGGCCGATCATTTCCAGGTATAGCTTAAGCCTACTAGTAATTCCCATGTTATGGTGAAAAAAGTTGGCGTCACACGATTATACATTTTGTTAAATAAATTGTCTTGGTCGACAAAATGTAAGAATAAAGTATATATCAATTATACTGAGATAGAAAATGGGAATGATAAACTATAAGGGATGGCTGAAAGCTTCTGAGCCTAACTATGATAAATTAAGCTAGCGGAGCATGTTGTTATTATTTTTCAACATAATCCTCACTGCTGCAAACGATGTTCGAGTGCCTAGATCACACTAGTGTTGTAGGCTCCCTTCTGGTGGATTAAAAGGTCATCCACAGCAGAAATTGTACCATCATCATTTACATAATGGTTACCAGTTTTTCTTCAAGTTTGTGAAGAAGTAGAAATCTGGCGGTGCCAAATCTGGTGAATACGGAGGATGATTAATAAGTTCAAAGCCACAGTCATACAAAGCAGCCATGACAACAACATGATTATTGAAACCAAACGTGCTGAAACCTTTGTTATATCCAATTTATTCTTTAACTTTCTCATGAGAAGTGCCAACGTATTGGCTATACGATGTGTGGTGAGTTGTCGCTCATCCTTGTATTTTATCAGCATT
This sequence comes from Gigantopelta aegis, assembly GCF_016097555.1. Taxonomy (NCBI): domain Eukaryota; kingdom Metazoa; phylum Mollusca; class Gastropoda; order Neomphalida; family Peltospiridae; genus Gigantopelta; species Gigantopelta aegis. The sequence goes on from NC_054708.1 coordinate 68,413,239, forward strand.
TTCTTCTGTAGAATTAGTTGAAGATTGTCCTGGTATTTCCGGCACTCTTCTGCTCTTGAACTCCGCTGCCCACTTCTAACTGTTGACAGTGACAAAGGAAGGATAATCATTTCTTTAAATTGATACCAATGCCGCATGGCTGACTGTTGGAATTAGTGTTTCAGTTGGAGATACTTGATGACAGCGCAGACGCCAGTTTTGTTCTTTTTTTTATCAACAGAGAATAGCTAGTCATTTAATGACTGTAGAGATATGCTACCAGATTATGTGGATCAAATGCAGCATATGAGCATAACACATTGTATTTAATACATTCACAATATTATGAGTGTACAATACATCATTCGTAATTAATACCAGAATATTTCGGCCACCGTTCATATAAACACTAATAACTGGTAACATGCGTGCATATGCCCATTTATCACAGCAATATTGACATTGTGAACTATTTTATCCATGTCAAGCAACTTATATGCAGATATTTTTGGGAAAAGGATTGGTTTACCCGTAAAACGTAGCAGTTGGTTTCAAAATGATTGTTTTAGGTAATGTTTAACAAATACAGTCGTCATTTCTGTGTTTTTGCAATAATTTTGGAATCTTGGATTGCAGTGTTAAAATGTATCTGTATTACAAAGTGATGATTAAATTGAAATGCTTTCCATATAACAAAAAAACCCTTTATTTGGAGTATAAATTATTTATTGGGGAATATATGTAGAATGCAAGATATGGCCACTTCTTACACTTGGCCGCAATTTTGATGACTATCTTGAATTGAAATTATAATGCAATATGGCAGTTGGCAGGAGGTTGTTATAAATTAATTCCTGGGTCCATAAAATTCATTCAATAACATAAAATATCTTCGAAGTTGATGTAAAATACGATAAATTACGATTTCCTTGTGTGTGTATATATATATATATATATATATATATATATATATATATATATATATATAGTAGTCGTTTTCGAGTTGAAAGATGACTGATGGTACCAAATCTACATCTGATGAGTGAGAGCAATTCAACTCTCTCACGAAACAAGCCTGTCATGTAGAGATAAACATACACTTTTAACGATATATATATATATATATATATATATATTGGCAGCCATCTTGGATCACAATGATGTTGCAATGTCTTACTTAGCTGGTGAGAGTTCAAAATTAATTCCTGGTGAATGTTGATACGTGCATTTCAGTTTGTGTGATTAAAAGTATCTATATAATTGACAAACTTCAGAAAAATCGCCCCTCTCTACTAAAACTCATTTTCTGACCGTATGCTATTCTGCAGAAAAGTCGATCATGCTGTTCTAAGATCCAGATACATACACCTATCAAAAAACATAGTTACGTTTGGTGCCCTCGGATGGTACCAATTGGTCAAATTTGGTGTCTCTGTTCATGAACTACTGTGTTGAACAGGTTTCATGTTAAATTCATGGAGACGATATCATCAAACAACGAATCGTTTGAGCCTCAGAATCCCCCTCTACAGAAAGAGCAGCATATATTTTCAGTTTGCTGGTTCATGAAAACTGCACTGGGGTAAATCACTAGCAATGACCTAGATCCCAAGCAATGATGTCAGAACATTGGAGGTACGGTACTAATGCCAATTACGAAATAATTGAGTGCAACACCAGATAGTTTGTTGGAGTGTTGGAAATAATGTATGCTCTTATCGCAAAAGTGTGTAACAACTTGTTATTGTAATGTTCGTGACTAATGTGGTACAAGGATCTCTTGACAGATTGTTTACTTAATGAATTATGTACAGCAAATTGTACACAACGCGATAATAATAATTGGAATCTGTCAAAAGATATATTATGTCAAATATGGCTGTAAATTCAGTTGAAAAATAGTATGACTTCAACATAAATAGACATAAACATATAGTATTCCAAAATTCACCAGCCATGCACGGATTTCAGTTTCTTCATGGGTGTGCGGTAACATTAGTGTAATGTAGTGATGTTTGGTGGCGTTAAAGAAGTCGTCTCATCTTATGTAAAAGCAAAATTAATTTCTTAATTAAAAACAAAACTGTTGGCATGCATTATTCCCTCCACATACTTAGCCGACCAATATTTTATACATGTATTTGGTCACACTAAAACGAAATTAATTCGTTATATATTCATCCGTTAAACATTGGTTTTTATAACACTTCAAAGGTCAAGGATAACGGAAACGAGAACTCTATTAACGTGCCCATATCTATAAGGTTCAGGCACGCCCATCCCAGGTTTAGCCTCTGACTTCGCCAGTGACCAACCCTGGTACGGGAGGATCAGGGATAAGTAATCCCCAGGATCCGTGACTGGTGAGGTAAATTATTTTAAAACTACAAAACAAAACAAATAAACATTTGTATATATATATATATATATATATATATACGTGTATGTATATATGTATGTGTGTGTGTGTGTGTGTGTGTGTGTGTGTATATATATATATACATATACATACATACATACATACATACATGATTGGTAGCGTTCCGGCCCAACAATTGCGGGAGATTTGGTGCCACAGGTTCGGGTCTCGGTAACGGCATGAGGAAATTTGTGAAGGCAATACAGGATTTTAATATCCCCTGTGTCAGTGCGTTATTGAATATATGTATGTTTAAGTCAAAACCCGACATACATACAATAGGGATATTCAAAATATAAAAATACATACTTTGAACGATATACTAACGGATGATAATATAAAAATACATACTTTGAACGATATACTAACGGATTATAATATAAAAATACATACTTTGAACGATATACTAACGGATTATAATATAAAACGGATTGCTTTAAGACGTGTGCTTAAAATTCCAATCCTCATAAATTATGAATGGAAATATATTGATGTGTTACTTTTTTTCTAGCTGTTTGGGTTTGCATTGTACTCGTTGGTTCATGTGCCTCTTTTCATTAGCTCTCTCACCAAATATTTCCTGGATCCGCTCTTGCCGGGCCAGACCATGCCATCCCACTCCATTGGTGACGAATTTGACCTTAACAACACTGTCTCTGGCTCATATTTAAAGTACTAATACTGGAATAAAAACCATAAAAATATGTCAGTATTATCATGACCTGTTATGGTATTCAAACAACCTGTACCTAAAAAGACAATAAATGACCTGTTATAGATAGAAATATGAGATTTATTTACAATTTTACTGCAAAACATATGCAATATAAAACAGACTATAACACCAAGTTTGATATTGAACACACCTGAGACCACCTCTCTGCTTAGCTTAGTACTTGTGAGTTCACCTGTCAAGTGTAATCAATATAAACCTGGGTGTTATAGTCTGTTCCAAATTACATATGTTTTGCAGTAAAATTGTAAATAAATCTCACATTTCTATCTATAACAGTTAATTTATTGCCATTTTTTCTATCGGTTGTTTGAATACCACAACAGGTCATGATAATATTGACACATTTTTATGGTTTTTATTCCAGGGATTTTTATAACTAATATATAAGACTGAAAAATCACCTGGGTATAATTTTGATTAGTACTTTGGTACCAGTATTCCAGTTAATACATGTTCTAGGGCCCCATTTCATGTCCGGTCACCACTTCCATAAACGATGAATCCGCGCCCCATTCCCCTGAAAATAAGCTCGGAAGCACAAACTATGGAACAACATTTCTTCACGGATAATTACTATCATGATTTCGACTAGTGTACGGAGTTACACTAATAAATTATAGCCTTTGTATTCATTGAAGTAGGTAGTCTCCTAAGACTGAGCAACTGAGCGACAATTATACTGGTATAGTACTATCAAATGACAAAACATTTCCCAAAAGCAGATTTTGGATATGTTGTTCTACTGGAAAATATGCATCAAATTATCACAACATTATTTCTATACCATTTGTCCTCTAGTCAAACACTTCAACGACCAGACTATTTGGGTACACGTAACACATTAATTAATGTGGATGCTTCTCTATCAAAGTCCTACATAGCTCAACTGTACTCTATGTTGATTGTATAGTTTCGTAAGAAAATAACAGATTTATTCAATGATCTTATATCATATGTGCAACACGATAAAGACGTTATCTCATAGTCTATATCTACTGTTACTATAACTTCAAAACAACTTTTACGTATTGTTTTTCCAGCTGGGAAAGAAATGCTTGTAAACGTATAAACCAGGGTGTGCAAATGTATGTACTTAGTTACATATAAACCGGGGTGTGTAAATGTATGTACGTAGTTAACATATAAACCGGGGTGTGTAAATGTATGTACGTAGTTAACATATAAACCGGGGTGTGTAAATGTATGAACGTAGTTACATATAAACCGGGGTGTGTAAATGTATGTATGTAGTTAACATATAAACCGGGGTGTGTAAATGTATGTATGTAGTTAACATATAAACCGGGGTGTATAAATGTATGCACGTAGTTACATACAAAACGGGGTGTTTAAATGTATGAACGTAGTTACATATAAGCCGGGGTGTGTAAATGTATGTACGTAGTTACATATAAACCGGGGTGTGTATATATATGTACGTAGTTACATACAAACCGGGATATGTAAATGTATGTACATAGTTACATATAACCCGGGGTGTGTAAATGTATGTACGTAGTTACACGTAAATCGGGGTGTGTAAATGTATGTACGTAGTTACATGTAAACCGGGGTGTGTAAATGTATGTACGTAGTTACCTGTAAACCGGGGTGTGTAAATGTATGTATGTAGTTACATGTAAACCGGGGTGTGTAAATGTATGTACGTAGTTACATGTAAACCGGGGGGTGTAAATGTATGTACGTAGTTACATATACATCGTGGTGTTTAAATGTATGTACGTAGTTACATACAAACCGGGCTGTGTAAATGTATGTACGTAGTTAACATATAAACCGGGGTATGTAAATGTATGAACGTAGTTACATATAAACCGGGGGGGGGGGGGGGGGGGGGGGGTGCAAATGTATGAACTTAGTTACATATAAACCGGGGTGTGTAAATGTATGTAGATACATATAAACCGGGGTGTGTAAATGTATGTACGTAGTTACATATAAACCGGGCTGTTTAAATGTATGTACGTAGTTACATATAAACCTGGGTGTCTAAAGTATGTATTGATGTATGAATATCTATATATTGTATGTATGTCGAGGTTGACTATTACATACATAGATATTAACGCACTGGCGCAGGGGATAATTAAATCCTTTCTGGCCTCAAAAATTGTCCCATGCCGTTGCTGGGACTCGAACCTGTGGCACCGATTCAAGACTAACCACGATACGCTCTGAGCTATCGAAGCTTCCATAAAAATGAAGTTTCTTTAACTCAACCATATGCATGGGGCCTACAATCTACGCGGTCGATCCCGCTTACGTGCATGAAACAGTGGGCAGATCTGGCACTGGCTAGTATGTATTGATGTATGAATATCTATATATTGTATGTATGTCGAGGTTGACTATTACATACATAGATATTAACGCACTGGCGCAGGGGATAATTAAATCCTTTCTGGCCTCAAAAATTGTCCCATGCCTTTGCTGGGACTCGAACATGTGGTACCGATTCGCGCGCAAATTGCAAGACTAACCATGATACGCTCTGAGCTATCGAAGCTTCCATAAAAAAGGAAGTTCTTTAACTCAACCATATGCATGGGGCCTATCATCTACGCGGTCGATCTCGCTTACGTGCATGAAACAGTGGGCAGACCTGGCACTGACTAGTATGTATGTACTCTTGGTATTCTAGCTAATATATATATATATATATATATATATATATATATATATATATATATCTATATATGTATATATATATGTGTGTGTGTATATATATGTGTCTGTGTGTGTGTGTGTAAATGTATGAACGCAGTTATAAATAAACCGGGGTGTGTAAATGTATGTACGTAGTTAACATATAAACCGGGGTGTGTAAATGTATGTACGTAGTTACATATAACCCGGGGTGTGTAAATGTATGTATGTAGTTACATATAAACCTGGGTGTGTAAATGTATGTACGTAGTTACATATAAACCAGGGTGTGTAAATGTATGTACGTAGTTACATATAACCCAGGGTGTGTAAGTGTATGTACGTAGTTACTTATAAACCGGGGTGTGTAAATGTATGTACGTAGTTACATATAAACCGGGGTGTGTAAATGTATGAACGTAGTTACATATAAGCCGGGGTGTGTAAATGTATGTACGTAGTTACATATAAACCGGGGTGTGTAAATGTATGAACGTAGTTACATATAAACCGGGGTGTGTATATATATGTACGTAGTTACATACAAACCGGGATATGTAAATGTATGTACGTAGTTACATATAAACCGGGGTGTGTAAATGTATGAACGTAGTTACATATAAACCGGGGTGTGTATATATATGTACGTAGTTACATACAAACCGGGATATGTAAATGTATGTACGTAGTTCCATATAAACCAGGGTGTGCAAATGTATGTACGTAGTTAACATATAACCTGGGGTGTCTAAATGTATGTACGTAGTTACATATATACCGGGCTGTTTAAATGTATGTACGTAGTTACATATAAACCGGGGTGTGTAAATGTATGTACGTAGTTAACATATAAACCGGGGTGTGTAAATGTATGTACGTAGTTACATATAAACCTGGGTGTCTAAATGTATGTACGTAGTTACATATAAACCAGGGTGTGCAAATGTATGTATTTAAGAATGAATGAACACATTGGCTCAGGAATTTTTTAAAACTAAAATTTTTTTATTTTCTAATTTTGCCCCAGGGATTCGAAATTGATTTTAAATTGACCGTTGTGATATACAAAATATAACTGTTTTTCGGTCTTGTTTTAAGTTTATTTGGCTAGTACTATGTTTTGTTTACAGCCGGATACGATGTATTTGTTTTTAAAAAAATTGTTAGGAAAGGGATAACAACAAACCAACCACTGAAAAATGGACTGGCTTAGAGGCTTAAGCGGCGTGTAGTCGGGTGGAGACTAAGATATCCTTGAGACTTGGATTTTTTCTATATGCAATAACCGGACGTGCTGTAATAGGGTTTTTCATAACAGTTTGCAGATTTAAAAACCCCTCCTTCATAAGTTTACCAATATCAACGCTACGTCGACTGTAAATTATTGGAAACATTATTTTATCTCTTTTTACAGCTTTACCAGATTCAACGTTGATTCCAAATGGCTGTTTTGTCTGTAATGTACGAATCCAGAAGGCCTCTCGTTCAAGTCTCAAGAGGTCCGTTTCGTCTTTTGAACCAAGTATCAGGGGTTGTTCAATTGTAATTATTTCAAAATTTTCATCTAACGAATGGTCAGGTAGATTGAAGTGATTGGCGACAGGGGTGTCAACTTCATGCCGAATATCATACTTGTGACAAACTGCTCTAATTCTCAGTTGGTTTTGCGTTTGTCCTACGTACTGTTTTTTACATAAATTACAGGTGATTAGATATACTACATTTTTCGAATCACAGTTCATGTCTGTCCGAATTTGATATTCAATTTTGGTCTGTTGACTTTTGAAAGTCGACTGCGTTTTAAGTAAGTTGTGAAGTCTACACCTGGTTTTGGCACAAGTAGTAGAGGAGCCAGTGCTTATTTGAGGTGATTGGTTATGCTGAAGTTTGTATGGTTTATAGTCTTCAGTTGCCCTAAAGGGATTTTCTAATTCTCGAACAGTTTCAGATTTAATTTTTCTTAAAAACCGTTTTGAATATCCCCTAGGTTTTAAAGCACTAAATAAAAGTGAACAAGCCTCATTGAAATTCTGTTTGTTACTCGAATTTCTGTGAAATCTAATAATCTGAGATTTAACAATGCCTTTAAAGGTGTGGCATGGGTGAAAAGACTTACAGTGGAGAAGTTGGTGTGTGTCTGTTGGTTTGAAAAACACTTTGTAGTCTAGGTAACCTGATGTTTCAAACTGTGTACCTTTATAAATTGTTACATCCAAAAAGTCAACTGATTTATCTGATATGGTGGCCTTAAGTTTGATATTGTCATCCTGTTGATTTAATAGCTCAAAAAAGTTCCAAAATTCTTGTTTAGAATGTGGCCAAATGATAAGTATATCGTCGAGATATCTGAGGTACAAAAGAGGTGTTTTACTCGATTTCTTTAAAGCAGCATCTTCCCATTCGGCGACATAGATAGATGCAAAGTTTGGACTAAAACGTTTGCCCATAGCACAACCACATACTTGCTGATACATTTCTCCATCAAACTCAAAATCATTTCCATTTAGGCTTAATTCTAACAGCTCAATAATGTTCGTATCTGGTCTGTTTGGATCTGGGTACTTATCCAATGCTCTCTTAACTGAATCAATGCCCGCATCAATACCTATGTTGGTGTACATGGAGTCAATATCAAGGGTAACCGGGCTGTTTAAATGTATGTACGTAGTTACATATAAACCTGGGTGTCTAAATGTATGTATTGATGTATGAATATCTATATATTGTATGTATGTCGAGGTTGACTATTACATACATAGATATTAACGCACTGGCGCAGGGGATAATTAAATCCTTTCTGGCCTCAAAAATTTTCCCATGCCGTTGCTGGGACTCGAACCTGTGGCACCGATTCGCCCGCAAATTGCAAGACTAACCACGATACGCTCTCAGCCATATGCATGGGGCCTACAATGTACGCGGTCGATCCCGCTTACGTGCATGAAACAGTGGGCAGACCTGGCACTGGCTAGTATGTATTGATGTATGAATATCTATATATTGTATGTATGTCGAGGTTGACTATTACATACATAGATATTAACGCACTGGCGCAGGGGATAATTAAATCCTTTCTGGCCTCAAAAATTGTCCCATGCCGTTGCTGGGACTCGAACCTGTGGCACCGATTCAAGACTAACCACGATACGCTCTGAGCTATCGAAACTTCCATAAAAAAGGAAGTTTCTTTAACTCAACCATATCCATGGGGCCTACAATCTACGCGGTCGATCCCGCTTACGTACATGAAACAGTGGGCAGATCTGGCACTGGCTAGTATGTATTGATGTATGAATATCTATATATTGTATGTATGTCGAGGTTGACTATTACATACATAGATATTAACGCACTGGCGCAGGGGATAATTAAATCCTTTCTGGCCTCAAAAATTGTCCCATGCCTTTACTGGGACTCGAACATGTGGTACCGATTCGCGCGCAAATTGCAAGACTAACCACGTTACGCTCTGAGCTATCGAAGCTTCCATAAAAAAGGAAGTTCTTTAACTCAACCATATGCATGGGGCCTACCATCTACGCGGTCGATCTCGCTTACGTGCATGAAACAGTGGGCAGACCTGGCACTGACTAGTATGTATGTACTCTGATTACACTTGGTATTCTAGCTAATATATATATATATATATATATATATATATATATATATATATATATATATATATATATATATATATATGTATGTATATATATATATATATATGTGTGTGTGTGTGTGTGTGTGTGTGTGTGTGTGTGTGTATGTAAATGTATGAACGCAGTTACATATAAACCGGGGTGTGTAAATGTATGTACGTAGTTACATATAAACCGGGCTGTTTAAATGTATGTACGTAGTTACATATAAACCGGGGTGTCTAAATGTATGTACGTAGTTACATATAAACCGGGGGGTGTAAATGTATGTACGTAGTTACATATAAACCAGGGTGTGTAAATGTATGTACGTAGTTCCATATAAACCGGGCTGTTTAAATGTATGTACGTAGTTACATATAAACCTGGATGTCTAAATGTATGTATTGATGTATGAATATCTATATATTGTATGTATGTCGAGGTTGACTATTACATACATAGATATTAACGCACTGGCGCAGGGGATAATTAAATCCTTTCTGGCCTCAAAAATTGTCCCATGCCGTTGCTGGGACTCGAACCTGTGGCACCGATTCGCCCGCAAATTGCAAGACTAACCACGATACGCTCTCAGCTATCGAAGCTTCCATAAAAAAGGAAGTTTCTTTAACTCAACCATATGCACGGGGCCTACAATCTACGCGGTCGATCCCGGGCTTTTAAATGCATGAAACAGTGGGCATACCTGGGTGTCTAGTATGTATTGATGTATGAATATCTATATATTGTATGTATGTCGAGGTTGACTATTACATACATAGATATTAACGCACTGGCGCAGGGGATAATTAAATCCTTTCTGGCCTCAAAAATTGTCCCATGCCGTTGCTGGGACTCGAACCTGTGGCATCGATTCGCCCGCAAATTGCAAGACTAACCACGATACGCTCTGAGCTATCGAAGCTTCCATAAAAAAGGAAGTTCTTTAACTCAACCATATGCATGGGGCCTACCATCTACGCGGTCGATCTCGCTTACGTGCATGAAACAGTGGGCAGACCTGGCACTGACTAGTATGTATGTACTCTGATTACACTTGGTATTCTAGCTAATATATATATATATATATATATATATATATATATATATATATATATATATATATATATATATATATATATATATATATATATATATATATATATATATATATATATGTGTGTGTGTGTGTATGTGTGTGTGTGTGTGTGTGTGTGTGTGTGTGTGTGTAAATGTATGAACGCAGTTACATATAAACCGGGGTGTGTAAATGTATGTACGTAGTTAACATATAAACCGGGGTGTGTAAATATATGTACGTAGTTACATATAACCCGGGGTGTGTAAGTGTATGTACGTAGTTACTTATAAACCGGGGTGTGTAAATGTATGTACGTAGTTACATATAAACCGGGGTGTGTAAATGTATGTACGTAGTTACATATAAACCGCGGGGGGGGGGGGGGGGGGGTGGTGGAAATGTATGAACGTAGTTACATATAAACCGGGGTGTGTAAATGTATGTACGTAGTTACATATAAACCGGGGTGTGTAAATGTATGTACGTAGTTACATATAAACCGCGGGGGGGGGGGGGGGGGGGGGGAAATGTATGAACGTAGTTACATATAAACCGGGGGGTGTAAATGTATGTACGTAGTTACATATAAACCGGGGGGTGTAAATGTATGTACGTAGTTGACATATAGACCGGGGTGTGTAAATGTATGTACGTAGTTAACATATAAACCGGGGTGTGTAAATGTATGTATGTAGTTAACATATAAACCGGGGTGTGTAAATGTATGTATGTAGTTAACATATAATCCGGGGTGTATAAATGTATGCACGTAGTTACATACAAAACGGGGTGTTTAAATGTATGAACGTAGTTACATATAAGCCGGGGTGTGTAAATGTATGTACGTAGTTACATATAAACCGGGGTGTGTAAATGTATGAACGTAGTTACATATAAACCGGGGTGTGTATATATATGTACGTAGTTACATACAAACCGGGATATGTAAATGTATGTACGTAGTTACATATAACCCGGGGTGTGTAAATGTATGTACGTAGTTACATGTAAACCGGGGTGTGTAAATGTATGTACGTAGTTACCTGTAAACCGGGGTGTGTAAATGTATGTATGTAGTTACATGTAAACCGGGGTGTGTAAATGTATGTACGTATTTACATGTAAACCGGGGTGTGTAAATGTATGTACGTAGTTACATATACATCGTGGTGTTTAAATGTATGTACGTAGTTACATACAAACCGGGCTGTGTAAATGTATGTACGTAGTTAACATATAAACCGGGGTGTGTAAATATATGTACGTAGTTACATATAAACCTCCCCCTTGGATAACTCTCAAACGTTTAGCAGTTGTATATTAATACTGAGCAATATCATTTATTTATTTATACATAAACAAAGATTCAAACAGAATATATTGTATAACATTGAAAACAATGATTCACAATTAGAAATATATATGTACCATGTGACATTGTAACTCTATCTGACCTTGATCTATCAATCTCGACTAATAGTCATAAAGACGTTTCATGTTTGTAGATCTATGGAGATATACACATACTGAATTTCTTAAAATTCGACCAGCATGGTACTTTCAATGAATCGGATCAGTATCATTTGCCATTAGCAACAATAATCCCTTATTAGTTTGCAGGGTTTTCTTTATTATTTAATCAGCTGATAAAAACAAACAAATGAAAAACAAAACAAACAACAAAACCTTGATATTTTTACACAGACACACACACACACACACACACACACACACACTCTCTCTCTCTCTCTCTCTCTCTCTCTCTCTCTCTCTCTCTCTCTCTCTCTCTCTCTCTCAATCGTGCGAGTATCGATGTCTAAAATTCAGTCTGTAAAATAGTATTTTTGTTCAGTTTATAAACTGACATTTTTATTTAGTCATTTTTGAAATTAACTGTGAAATTAATTTATCTATTAGAGAACTGGATATGATTATGAAATGCAAAACCTTGTATGTACGTGCAGCAAAGCCTTAAACCTACTTCTCATCTGCTGATTTAACTGGAATAAAATCCTTTCTCTTCAGAACTGCCTTTCGCGCAATATTGGTTAATTTTCTCTTCAAAACGATATCGTATTATTGACCCTAAGTATGTTGCAGATGTTTCATGGAATGTTCTACTTTTTTCGGTTGAAAGTCCTGCTAGAAGTGGATTAGACCACAGCTTGAAATAAACTTAAGTGTTTGGAAATACTGGGGCACAGGTACTTCAGATGACATGGTGGTTACAACAGCAAAGAAAAAATAATGTATTAAACAGAGACCTGACGATAAGCTTGAGGCATATAGATTTTCATAACGTTGCACAACGACAGAACTAAAGAATGAATGATTAAGGACACCCCAGCACGAAAACTGCATCAGCTAGTGCATGTCAAACAAAGGTAAATATTTGAATGAACGAAAATTTGTTTAGTTTAACGACACCATTAGAGCATATTGATTAATTAATCATCGGCTATTGGATGTCAGACATTTGGTAATTGTGACACGTAGTCATCAGAGGAAACCCGCTATATATTTTTCTAATGCAGCAAGGAATCTTTTTATATGCACTTTCCCACAGACAGGAAAGCATATACCACGGTCTTTGACAAGTCGTGGTGCACAGGTTGGACCGAGAGCAAAAAATAATCAGTTAAATGGATCCACCGAGGTAGTTCGAGCGAGCGTTCAACCGACTGAAAGAAAGAAAGAAATGTTTTATTTAACGACGCACTCAACACATTTTATTTACGGTTATATGGCGTTAGACATGGTTAAGAACCACACAGATTTTGAGAGGAAACCCGCTGTCGCCACTTCATGGGCTACTCTTTCCGATTAACAGCAAGGGATCTTTTATTTGCGCTTCCCACAGGCAGGATAGCACAAAAAATGGCCTTTGCTAAACCAGTTATGGATCACTGGTCGGTGCAAGTGGTTTACACCTACCCATTGAGCCTTGGGAAGCACTCATTCAGGGTTTAGAGTCAGTATCTGGATTAAAAATCCCATGCCTCGACTGGGATCCGAACCCAGTACCTACCAGCCTGTTGACCGATGGCCTAACCACGACGCCACCGAGGCCGATCAACCGACTGAGTTAAATCCCGCCACATGAATGAACGGATCAACATCAGTATAAAAACATTCAAAAGTTACATTAAAAAACGTTTAAAGAGATGTGCCCAAAATGCAAGTAACACAGGTAGGTAAAAATTAAAATTTAGAATAAAATTCAGTATCTGGTGGAAATTCCAACACAAGTTCGGGTCGGGATTTTGAAAATCGAATATAATAATTGAACAGGGGCAATGAAAATCATAAAAAATAAATGATTTGGCCTTGTTGATCTGGCACGTGTGAGGTCATGTAACACGCACAGAATGTTAATTAATCTTCCTCCATTTTAGGGGCGGGACGTAGCCCAGTGGTAAAGCGTTCGCTTGATGCGCAGTCGGTTTGGGATCGATCCCCGTCGGTGTGCCCATTGGTCTATTTCTCGCTCCAGCCAGTGCACCACGACTGGTATAACAAAGACCTGTGGGATGGTGCATATAAACGATCCCTTGCTACTAATGGAAAAAATGAAGCGGGTTTTCTCTCTAAGACTATGTCAAAATTACCAAATGTTTGACATCCAATAGTCGATGATTAATAAATAAATGTGCTCTAGTGGTGTCGTTAAACAAAAACAAACAAGTCCTCCATTTAACTCAATTTCTACGAATGAATTGAACCCGATATCGGTAACTTTAAGGAATAAACAAAAACGACATTAATGGTTTTATGGTTTGGACTATTTTGTATTTAGTTACTTACTTGTCTTAACTTTATTGTTAATAGAAATGTTCCAAAAATGTGATGAAAAACCACACATGAACGACAAGCAGACGACAACAAATCTGATGTTGATTTCGCGAAACGTGCACGATAAAACAACAGAACGGAGTTTGAAGCATACGCGTATTTTAGACTTTAACGATATATTTCTCTTCTGCGCTCAAATCCATCATAACAGGCCATTGTGCTTCTCATTGGTGGCGTTTTCCGATGAACTCATCAAATAATACATTTCTCCGTAAGTGGTTTTGCGTCTCATCGATTTAAAATGGAAACGTCGATAGAGTTTCCACACAGAGTGTCTCCACCTACCGTGCGTGCCATGTTGGCGGTGTCCAATAGAAGACCGACAAACGGGAGGAGTCAAATCTCGTAAACCACGTCAGCTCACGCCCTCCTTTCTGCCAACGTCGGAAAGAGCGCGTGGCAAAAGACGCATTTGGTGGCTATATAAAGCTTAGGCTACTTTGACGGTGAGATGTTTCCCAGCGGGTCACTTGCCGAAATACAGAGTGTCATGTTCCCCGGCAAGCACATGGCTTCATTTGGTGGACTGCTTAACATCCTAGTGGTCCTGGTGTGTGTGACAAGGGACACCGTTACCGCCGACCTCGAACACACAAGCGGGGATAAAACTTTGGACAACTTGCACAGCACACATGTGTTACATAAAAGAGCACCCGGGTGGGGAAAGCGAAATGTAAATGACTCCCCTTATGACTATGGTTTGAGTTCCGTTTTGGGCTTGGGAGACGATATGGAAGGCATTATGACGTCAGAAGACAAACAGTGGGGCAAAAGGACATCTGAGTCGGACAAAATCGATACGGAGTCCGTTATCGAAGAGAAACGGGCTCCTGGGTGGGGGAAGAGGAACACCTATGGCCTGGATAAGAAAGCGCCAGGATGGGGTAAGAGAGCCCCAGGCTGGGGTAAACGTGCACCAGGCTGGGGTAAAAGAGCCCCAGGATGGGGTAAACGGGCACCAGGGTGGGGTAAACGCGCACCTGGATGGGGAAAACGCTCGCCTCTAGAATGCCACGAGTTGGATGAACAAGTCCAAGAGTACATGTTACATGCAATACAGGTGAGACTTTTGTTTTAATTCTTGTCATAGTTATCAGTATATATATATATATGTATGTATTTAAACAGACTGGCCGGGATTTTCTGCTTTTCAAGCATGTTCCCGACTATTAGAGATTTTTGTTTATAAATACTTAAACACAAGCAATGTGTTTTCTTATTTAGAATATCGATGTGCATTTCTGATCCATCTAATCCTTGTGGTAATCCAAACTAGATTTTATATCCCAATAATTTTGTACGTATAAAACTATATATTGTAAAGTACCTTATAACGAACCTCAAGGGATCATGATAGTTAGTTCGTTATAGAAGTAGTTCGTTGTACACATTTGCATAAGTTAGTCATAAATATATAGGTAGATAAACGGGACTTTATGATCATTTCGTTCTATGCAGTAGTTCGTTCTAAGCATGTTCGTTATAAGCGTACTTTACTGTGGTAGGAAATAAAGAGACGTTTAAGCTAATATAAATATAAGGGCGATAAGAAACGCACTTGATGTAGAGACATTGATCTTCTGAAAAAGAACATTAATTTTATTTTAGTCATAAAAAGTTTCAAAAACATGTGCTCACAGAGCCTGACCTGAGTTTGGCTGCAATCGTAAGATGCTTTCGAGCAACCGATTCATTTAACATTTAATTCTGTAACATTCATAAAGTCGCGTCGTCAGATTATTTTTCCACTTCAAATCTGTTTATACGACACAATCTAATGTGGCTAATGACAAATGCTGTTTTGGTTTTACTTCTTAAACATATTGAACGAAAGATACACGAATATATTATTTTAGTTGGGTTTTTAAAAATTTATTTTAAATTATTTAATTTGAATCCGATTAGTTTTTACGTTTAGTATCAATGTATTGTGAATGTTTTACGCCCATATATATATATATATATATATATATATATATATATATATATATATATATATATTCGCCTTTCGTTATAGTACTAAAAATAAAAATAACGTATGTGGTTATTGTCTTGTATTAGTAAGCATTTGTTGTCCTGTGTTCCAAGTACTACTGAAGGTAAGAGGTAGCCCAATGGTTTATTCGCTCGCCTGATGCGCGGTCGGTCTAGGATTGTCCCCTGTCGGTGTGTCCATTGGGGTTTTTCTCTTTCTAGCCAATGCACCATGACTGATATATCAAAGGCCGTGGTATGTATTATCGTCTCTGTGGGATAATGCATATAAAAGACACCTTGTCAATAATGGAAAATTGTAGCGGGTTTCCTCTCTAAGAATATATGTCAAAATTACCAAATATTTGACATCCAATAGCCGATAATTAATAACATAACAAAATTACTAGCCCATCAAATGCCACTAGTTTTTAAATTTAACATACAAGTATGTGTGTGCCAATACATTATAGTTTTAAGATCGCGATGTTCATATAACTTTAGTAATTAGTAAATATTTTTACCGTTCTTATTGGAAGTGTTCTGACTGAAACTGTAATAAATACAATGACATTTCAATAAAATGTACCATTGTATTTTGCAAAGATACTTGCAGATACTCAGTATTGCAGAAATTAAGTTTCTGGGCATATTTGGTCAAAGTAAAAATGCACCGGATGTACGGACATTAACATTAACAGTAGATTAAAATGAACATGAGTACATGTCATCACAACTATACTAGTCTGCGAGTGGAAATAATCTTTGTGGTGGTGCAAGAAGGATGAAATCTGCAGTAAAGGATCTCCTCGGGAGTGGCTGTTTTGCACTAGTTTGCCAAATACCCATTCGACTCTGCATTGTGCAGAGATACGGCTCTGATCACGTATTACGGTCTTGTCGTTCAGCTTCTAAACAGGCATCAGCCGGAAGTATCATAGGTCATTTTAAAATTTTCAGAGGACGTCCATTTAGCGTTTCACCACCAATACAACAAAATGACACCAGACGAAACATTATGAACTATACGATTCTGTTAAAGAGACATGCCCTAGTTTTTAAACACTAAGACATATTGTTTTACTATTAGAGCCGTTTTTGATAATTGAAATCATACTTTACTTAGATTTTATTGTTTACATTATCCATTTCCGTAAATTCGAAGTGTTTCTGGTCATCCTGATATTTTTAATATCACAAAATGCATTTCTCATATTTTTAAAAACACACGTGCGTTTGAGAAGTAACAGCTATGGAGTCCAGTTTTAATCTATTTTAGAGGGTATTTCACCATTTCAAAGTCACAGACTCATGTTTCACTCAATTGTAACTCTATCCAAATGTGTTACAGGTTTGTAGATTAACTAAACTTAGTGTTAATTGTCAAAGGTTGAAACTAGGGTATGTCCCTTTACGAGTACATATGCAATGTAGTAACAATGACGACATCCGTGTTTTTCTTTCGATAAAACCACAATGGGCAATTCCACGGGGACTGACGTTACATTTTCGGGAGAATTATGAATTCCAAATACCTGTTCCTTGTGTGTGCAAGCATGCCGAGCTTTAAGGTTTGTGGCGTATATCACGGGCCAAAGTTTACTGAAACAATGTTTAGACGTTATCTGTGATAGAAAGATGCAAAAATAATATAACAATTGGCAAACAATTACCAAAGGTCTACTCGTTTTTAATTAATTTTGTTGAGTATATTATTAGTGTGGGCTTTACTATATTATGTACAGGGCTCAGTGAGCCGGGGAATTTGTACCCAATCCATTCGCTTTTAAAAACAATAACATATGTTTCAATCTTATCAAACCGAAAAAGAAAATCGCAACAGAAAGTCAATGATATAAGTTTCTGTCAATACATTTCACATCTAAAACTTCGACTTCGTAAACATCACTTTATTTCTGTCATCAGCCAAGGTGCCGGATGTAACCCAGTGGCAAAACGCTAGCCTTATGTGACTTGGATATCAAAGGCCGTGATATGTGCTATCCTGTCTGTGGGATGGTGCATACAAAATATTCCATGTCACTCATAAACTATGTAGCGGGTTTCGTATATTATCATATGTTTGACATCCAATAGCCGATCATTAATAAATCAATGTGTTCTGGTGATGTCGTTAAAGAAACCAAAGTTTAACTTTATCTCCATCCACCTCCTCCGACAGAAACAGTGAGTGTCAGGTACGTGTGTCTTGGAGGTTTCGTCCTAGTCTTGTTCTTGTTTTACGGTTTTGTCTTTTGGCGGTGCAAGAAGGATGCATTGTCCAGTATAGGATGCCCATTCGACTCTGCAGAATGCAGAGATACGGTCTTCATTGTGGTTGTTTGTTTTGTCATTCAGACTGAATAAATATCTTTCAGATCGGAATCAGTCTAGCTTGACGCACCCTTTTTTATATTATATAGTCGATATTGTCAGACGAGATATCGTTTTCGTATCAGACGAGAACATTTAGTTGTCCGAACACATCGCAGTGAGAACTTTCTTGTGACGTATATAACGAGCAGGCCTATAGCGAAATGTATCGACGAAATTCTAAAGTATGATCTAATTTAAACGGTTAAATAAAATAAAAAATATAGGAGAGTCAGCACCTTTAGCGAATACCTGATATCATCACTTGTGTGATAGTGATTCGTGAGTGCATGTCATCACAGCTTACGTATTTCAGTGAACTCTGTCCTGTGTTAGTGATTTTAGTAAATACCATCACATGTCAATAAGATGTATTTTACAGAGATACTCAGTATGGTCAAAGTTTAAACACAACGGATGTACGAAAATTAGTATTAACATTAAATTAAAATTAACACGAGTGCATGTCATCACAACTATCTTTATTCCAATGAGCTCTGTCCGGTGCTAGATTTGATTTAGCAAATTAGTCTGAGTAGCAGTCCTCTCTGGTGGTGCAAGTGGGATGAAATCTCCAGTAAATGAGCGGAGCGGATAATTTTGTCATGTTCATATACCACGAAGGCTTCGACCATGTCTGTCCCGGTTCCTGTCTCTGGATAGCCAGGGGCCTGATCCGGGACAGACCCAGTAAGTGATCTCCTCAGGAGTGTCTGACCTCCTACGGACGAGACACTAGATCACGGCCTTGATCACGTGTTACGGTTTTGTCGTTCAGATTAATACTGCTAATAAGATCCGAACCTATCGTGTTTCATTTTCGCATCAGACGAGACCATTAAGTTGGGCACAGCATCGTTATGAGCCTAGTTGGGAGTTAATCAAACCCACACAGAACTCCCACATTTCAAGAGGTGAACATTGTCTAACAGTTAGTTGTTATTGGTGTATCACGTTGCCACGTAGCATCATCCGCCTACATACTAAGTAGACAATATAACCCGAGAAAGAAAAATAATTGAAACAGGTGATCTTCCTTGTAAGAATACCTATTTTTAATTTACAAAACAAATAACCAATTACAAAGTATACACTTCCTTTAGAATCAGTTTACGAGGTGGTGGGGGATCTTAAATGAGAACAACATAAAGAAAACACCCCCCACCTCCCACCCACCCAAATTAGAAAAGAAAAAGAAAAGAAATAATCAATATATATTGTAATAATGTTTTTTAGATAATAAAATATATTTCCAATTTGTAGTCAAGTGAAAAGCCAACTTTCTCAAGTATCGAGCGTAACGCGGTATTTTAGCTTCACCAGCTGACACTATAATCAGTCGCAAATTCAATTTATCCATAATCTGTATTCGTCATCCGCATACGTATGATCTAAGACTCACATAAACATTAAAGGCGCAGTCCCAAGTTCAAACCCGTGAAAATGGACACTGAGTTTAGTTCATCTACAAACAGGCAACACATTTGGATACGGTTATTATTAGAGTGACGCTAAAATCTGTGATACTATTGCCAGTCTCGATAACCATTACCTTTCAGACGAACGTGCGTTTTTAGAATTACGGAAAATGTGTTTTGGGGTATTGCAAAAACTTGGATGACCAGAACCCCTTCGTGTGTACGAAAATAAATATTCCAAATAATAAAATGTAAGTACTTCTAATTGATATTATCAAAAACGGTTTTGATAGTGAAATATACGTCGTAGTGTTTGAAAAAACTAGGGTCAGTCACTTTAACACTTCCGTCAATCAAGTCTTTTTGCGATTAGGGCCAAGGTTCGACACCTAAAAATAGGCCACGTTGGGCTAATTTACATTCATGAGCTGATGACGAGGAAGAATTGGTACTATTGTTCGCAGCTGCATATTAAAATGGCCTAAAGTGATGTGTTTCATAGAACCCAACATTACTTAGAAAAAGGTGCTGTCCCTAATATTTCGATTTGTCATGTTAATAATTATGTTTCGGTATCTAATATTCATAAATGACAATGAACAACCCCTACAATTGCCCACGGTAATCGGCAATGCCGTGGTTTTTGCCGTTGAGGTTTTAATTCTTCACGGAACTTTGTTGGGTTTTTTGCTGTGGACTACAATGTATATTCGATTTTCTTCTTTTTTTTGCCATAGACTTTTAATGAATAAAAAACAAAACAAAATAGCATCTACCATACATACTTCCTTGAATCCCAATAGAGGTGGGTATTGTTTCTGAACATGCTTTCCTTTAACGTACCGTTCCGTATTTACATGCCAAAATGGAGATAAGAATAAGAATATATATTTATCACTTAAATCATCAATTAATTTTTTTATTTTATTACAGCCATGTGTCTTGTCATACTAACTAATATACATGTTGCTGTTTATTACGCCATACTAGCTAACATACATGAAGCTGTTTATTACCTTATAATAGCCAAGATACATGTAGCTGTTTATTACGTCATAATAGCTAACATACACGCAGCTGTTTATTACGTCATAATAGCCAACATATATGTAGCTGTTTATTACGTCATAATGGTCAACATACATATAGCTGTTTATTACGTCATAATAGCCAACATACATATAGCTGTTCATTACGTCATAATGGCCAACTTAGGTCTCACTACACAGATGTCATCTGCCATTGAAACACATGTTAAATTGCCCAACTTCAAATGAGGATTGCCAATAGAATGGGTTCTCATTTGCAGTAACAACATACACCATTGCAAACATACATTGTATAAGCATTTATTTTCACTCCAAAATTGAGAACATTTCCGTCTCAGTTTTTTCCTATATGACCGCATCTGGCTGAAGTACCGGTCCGAACAGGTGGTTCATTAACCGATTCACTTCGGCTGTCTCCTGCGCTATATAGCCATATCCCAAAAGGTCAATGCACAATATTACACAACAACATGGACAAAATACAGCCAGAAGGCTTACCATTAAACATACATATTGTTTTAATTCTTCATCATTTCCTAGAAGTGAATATGTGAACCATAACGTGTGTCACAATTAGGAACTATAGTGGACCGTCATCAATCAACTCTCATCCGGAAGTGATCTGTGTATTGAGACCATACATGTAGTTGTTTATTACGTCATAATGGCCAACATACATGTAGTTGTTTATTACGTCATAATGGCCAACATACATGTAGCTGTATATTACGTCATAATGGCCAACATACATGTATCTGTTACATCAGGGGCAGCATTTAGCTCAGTCGGTTGAATGCTCGGTTGGGGTGGCTGCGTGATTGGGAGTTTTGATCGTTCCAAACAGTTTACAACAACTGGACACAGACCGTGGCTTGTGCGTTCCTTTATGTGTTATGTGGGAAAATGTAAAATAAAGATCCCTCGCTGCATTAGGAAAACTGTAGCGGGTTATCTCTGATGACTACGCGTCAGAATTACCAAATGTTTGAGATCCAATTTTAAACCGATGATTAATTAATCAATCTGCTCTAGTGGTGTCGTTAAACAAAACAAACGTTTAACTGTTTATTACATCATAATAGCCAAAATACATGTAGCTGTTTACTACGTCATAATGGCCAACATACATGCATGTTTGTTTAAGGATAGTCTGTTATTTCTTTTACGTTGATCATAAAAAAAAAGAAAAAAAAGAAAAGAAAAGAAAATGAATTTTGTTTGGTTCATACCCAGATGAACGTAAAATAAATAAAAGACAATACTTATAATTAAATTTGAAGCATACTTGCTAATAATAACACTAAAACTTCATACTTTATTTTGATTTATTTTTGGTCTATAAACAATAAAGCTTAGACAACTTGCCCATATAAAATGACGTCATCATAATTATATGACAATCCCTGACGACGTAATTTTTACGCCCATCGACAATTGAACAAACATACATTGCTACGTCTGGGATGACATTATGTTGTAATGAATGTAACGGAAATTTAATTATTAGGCTTACGTCATAAAAGCTAACATACATGTAGCTATTTACTATGTCATAAAAGCAGTAATACAGGTAGCTGGTTATTATGTCATATCAGCCAACATCTCAGTGTACTTTCATCAATTTAAAGTCAAAACCTGACATGGGTGACTTTTATTGTGACAATAATTACAGTATGATGTACCAGTTTTCTAATACTGTGGTCCATTCAAATGAATAAAGAAAAGAATTACGCCGGGTTCCTTCCATTTGTCACCGAGTCATTGGAATGAAACGAAAATAGTTGATTATTAAATGGGAAACAAAACATGGGAATAAAATGCTTCATGTTTCCTGATGTCACTAGACAGATGAATGGGATAAGACAAAAGTACTTACTTGTTAGGAGTGGGGTTAGTGGACGGATATTGTCTCTTAAAGGGACATTCCTGACTTTAAAGCCAATAAAATAGACAGTAATATGGATTAGTAAACTCACCTGTAATACATTTGTGTAAAACAATAAATGAAAAGTGCGAAATTGAAATACTTACATAGAACAATACTTTTGGGATTCCCCATGACACGATTATTTGAAATCCTCGCGGAAAGGTGAAGGTCAGAGGTCGCAGTGATGACGAGAACACAAATTTCCCACAATGCAATATTCAACATGGCTTCGGTGAGTACACGTTTTTGGGATGCAGTCGATTCGGCCACTAGACAATTTGTCCACGGACGATTCGTCCACTGAAAATTCGTCCACTGAGGAACTCGAGACGATTCGTCCACTACAAAAAATCAGTTCCGGACGATTCGTCCACTGGGTTTTTATTTCCCCAGTACATTTCCATGGGTGAAAGTTTTCCGGCATATGCCGGATTTTCCGATTTTTCTGGGTCTCTATGGGTCGTTTTTCCAAATCGTGTAAATCCGTTGAGATTTTCATAGGGGGGTGGGTAGGGGTTATGACCCAACTTCTCCGATTGTTGATAGATGATTACTCCAAAGTTCAACAAAACGTTTGATTCTACAACCTAGTTTTAGCAATGATTCAGTCCGAGAAAGTTCCCCGATCTAGCAGATGCACATTTCAGTAAGTGCGCGGTGTTTGTTTGTTTGTGTGGGGTTTTTTTTTTTTTTTTTTTTTTGGGGGGGGGGGGGGGGGGGGGGGTACGGAGATCGCCGATTCTTTCGTTCGATTCCGACAAAACTGACTCAATGCGATCACCAGTCAACGGAAACACAAAATCGCAGTCCGTGAAACGAGATCCGGAAAGTTGAATCAAGTCATAAAGTCTTCCGACGCGGATGGCTTGCATTACCTATTTACCACATCGTGACATGCGAGATAATGTACGAGCGAGTGGACGAATCGTCAGTGGACGAATCGTCCGGGGCATGATAATGAATACAAACAGTTAATAAAAAATGGATATTAATGTTGAATTCTAACTCTATTTTACTTTTTTGGTTATAGTATACCACAAAATAATGTTAAGAAACGATTACAATGTCAAAGAAATAACTATTAATATGTATGAAAAAAATGCAGTCATCGAGTGGACCAATCGTCCGTGGACGAACTGTCCAGTGGACGAACTGTATGGAAAGCACGTTTTTAATATTATTTATTTTTTAATATTGACGTTTTGCATTGATTACCAACGACTTTCCATTTGTTTCCTACAAGTCAGTAGTATTACAAAAAAAAAAAATTTTTTCGTTAAACTAAGCGATACGAATGGACGCATTTTAAAAGAAACAAGTAGAAATGATGCCGATAACAATTCCAAGATTTCATAATAATGTTCTTTTTTTTTTTTTTTTTTCAACTTCAACAACTTTTTTATCTTGTCTCTTTTCTATTGCCTTCGGCTTGGCAAGCCTTCTAATCGTTCTAGCATTTAGGGTTAGGGTCACTTGTACTTATAGCTATAGAGATCTATATATGTTGGAAAGATTGGAACTTTGTCCATTAGTCAACTCGCCCCAACCCAAGCATTATACTCATAATACTGTGATGGTGCAATTTTATGGGTATCTGGTCGTTTCGGTTGCTAGTCACTTCGTACCTTGGTCCTTTCGTACCATAGTCCTTTCGTAGCTTGGTTCTTTTGTACCATAGTCATTTCGTACCTAATTTGGTCCTTTCGTACCATTGCAAAATTGAAAGTCATATCGTACCCAATCTAATTAGGTATATAAGATGCAAACACCACCTGCAACTGACTTTATAAATCATTAAATATTTAATTTTGTCCCTAAAAAAAGATCAAGTCATTTTGTACCATACACTGAAACAAATTTGTTGTTAATTTAAGGGCGTTTCTGATCAGCAAAAACAAAAAACATATTGTCATTGTGTATAAGTAATAAACATGAGCAATTGGCTGATTTGGTAATCGATAGGGTAGTCAATGTTTTCAGTGGTTGTTATTGTTTATTTCTTAAAAAAATAAGATAATAAGTAATAATAAGTAATATTCGACCATTTCAGCTGGTAACTGAAAAAAATTGTTCATATTTATTTATTTATTTATTTATTATTATTAGCATATTTATTAATTATGAATGTGAAAAAAGCACACTTTGGTCAATTGGAGCCAATTTCAGAAAACATCGAAGTTGGCCGTTAGTAGTACATACCAAATACGGCTCTTGTCAGGTAAAATGGAAATAACAGTTGACAGGTGTTATGGTAAATCAATAACGATATGCTGCACAATAATGTGTTCTGATTTTCAAACTGTCAAAGTAAATTTAAAAAACAAAACAAAAAAAACACTGCTTTTATGCTATGGTCGATTCGTTTTTTATATACTGGTATGAAATGACTATGGTATGGAAAGACTTCTCACAATGGTACGAAATAACTAAGGTACGAAATGACTTTTTGCAATGGTACGAAATGACTAGGGTACGAAATGACCAGGCAGCATGGTATTTACATGTGCTCTACGTCACAAAAAGGTCACGTGATGCGCTTCAAATGCATGACAAGTCGAAGGGAATCCGCCGTCTAAAAATAGACTTTATTTGACGGTTGAAGGGAAAAATAAATTGATACGTACGAAAAAATGTTTGGCAAAAATGCATATTGAGCTACTACGAACATTTGGGGGACCAAAAACACATTGGATATAGATATTCTGGACAAGGAAATGTAAGTAAATTTCATTCTAACAATTAAAAAAGGTTTTATTAGCCGGAAACTTTATAGCATTGCAACAAAGTCAGGAATGTCCCTTTAACGAATATGTATTGGTAAAAGATCTTAGCTTCCTGGCTGTCGGTTTTGCTACCATTCAGATCATTTATTAATTGAGCTTACCGCGGTCAGTCAATTCAGCCTTGTGTTATCTCCAACCGATTTCAGGAATATTTACTCTCTTCGATAAGATTTTCTTACTGTTTTACACAATTTCGTGAGTCTTTATGTCAATCTCATCGATGAAAATGACATCCTTCAAGATCTGTACGAAATTGAAGATGTTTATCTTTTATTCACTAATCGGTTGAAACTTTTTGTGTAGCTTGTATCAAGTTTACAGGTTGGCAAAGGTGGCATGCCTCACTAGGATAATATAATGGAAACAGAATGAAAATATTAAGTTTAAGTTTTGGTTAACGTCACCACTGGAGCACATCGATGGTCTATGGGATGTCGAACTTTTTATAATTTTGCCATAATTATAGAGAGGAAACCCACTGCATTTTCCCATTAGTAGCAAGAGATATTTTATATATGCACCATCCCACAGACAGGATAGCACATACCACGACCTTTCATATACCAGTCGTGGTGTATTGGCTGGAACGAGAAATAGCCCAACGGGCCCACCGACGGGGATCAATCCTAGACCGACCGCGCATCACTGGGTTACGTCCCGCCCCTCGATCACATTAAACAATAAACGAACAACTAACTGCTACATGTACAATTCCTATAGCAGCTCTTCGTAATTAGAGTATCACATGGATTATCATGGGCATTTAACGCTTTATTTATTTTATTTTATATTGTTCAGAAACAGGTACCACATGACATTGTGTCGACGTTTGGTCGTATAAAATAATACTTCGTTGGCATAGTCATGCTTCTTGTATTTCGGTGGAAATGGGTGGGTTTTTTTTTTTACATTAAAATGGATGTCGATGTATTGCCAATCGGATCGTCATCATACTGACACTGACGTTCACGTGTAGGAGTGTTTCCGCATGTCCCAACTTCGATTAGAAGTCAATGGTTCGTAGTACGAAATTTAAGAAAAGTACATTTATAATTTTTACTTAAAAGCAAATATTATTTAATTAAAGGTACTTTGCCATGAAAATAATCTTAGTAATATTTCTGTCAAATTACTTATAAACTTTGTTTTATTTAATAACCATCAGCCATTGGATGTCAGACATTTTGATATAGTATTAGAGAGGAAACCCGCTACAATGTCCCATTAGTAGCAATGAATCATTTATATGCACATACCACAGACAGGATAGCACATACCACGGCCTATGATATACCAGTCGTGGTCCACTGGCTGGAACGCGAAATTGCCCAATGGATCTACCGATGGGGATCGATCCCAGACCGTCCGCGCATCAGGCGAAAGCTTTATCACTGGGCTACTTCCCGTCCCCGTAAATAAATAATGATAGTTCCTTGATTAAAATATTATTTAAAATATTACTGGCGCGCTATAAAGTGACAGTCTTCTTACAGACGAAGTTGGACCCATATTATACTTACAGAAATAAATAAGGGATAACAGGAAGTCTAAACGCAAATAATAACTGCAAACAAAACCGTGTATAAATAGTGACAGGGAGTCAACCCTGTTACTGGGAGCCAATCTTTGTATCTATGTAGTTTACACAGACAGTACGACACAGTGTTCCCTTTTTTTTTTGTATCGCAGTATATATGGCAGTCAAGATCACATCCCCTCTGTAGACAAAGCACCAGTCAGTGAGTCATGGCTGGATAACCACACGGCTCTAACACAACTTTTTTCTCTCGTTCCAACCACTGCATCGCAACTGGACAAAGGCCGTGGCATGTGTTTTCCAGTCTGTTGGAAAGTGCATATAAAAGATCCCTTGCTGCATTAGGAAAAATATAGCGTGTTTCCTTGGATGACTACGAGTCAGAATTACCAAATGTTTGACATCCAATAGCCGATGATTAATTAGTCAATGTGCTCCAGTGATGTCGTTGAACAAAGCAAACATACTTTAACTGATATAACTTCTTTTGGAATCAGTCTTGTGCATAAATATCATATTGAATTTAATACCATATTGTTTTTTGTATGTTACTGGTGAATAGATTAACGCATATTATCAAACGTTTTCTCGTATCCTGATATCAATACGTTTTCTTGAGTGATTAACAGGATTTCCATGTCTGCAAATACTGATCCGTGTGTCTCTCCAGGTTAACTTAACTCGCATTGATATAACCAACATGTTTTGAGGATAACCATACATAACCAAATAGACATGTCATCAACCAAATTGCCAGTTTTAGGATGTTCTGATGTGTCATCAAGTTAGGCCTTCTTTTTTCTCATTTACATCCAAAGGAGCCGTTAAAATTCACTTTATAGTGCGCCAGTAATAATATTTTAATCAAGGAACTTTACGTATTTTTACGGGGGCAGGACGTACCAATGGTAGGCCATTGAACTATTTCTCTTTCCGGCCAGTACACCACGACTGGTATATAAAAGGACGTACAGAACTTTTATTACAATTTCTTCGTGATTTTAATTTTACCTAGTTGTTATATTTGTATTTTCTGCACAGTTCTTTTACACTGTGTTTTAATTTACGTCTTGAGGTTTTATCTTGATAATGTTAATTTGCAGTTACCATAGTTTGACACGCACTAGTCGATGTATTTTTTCATGCTGTGTTGTCGTTAAATAGTCATTCATTGATTCATAAAAGGGCGTGGTATGTGATATCCTGTCTGTGGGAAGGTGTATATGAAAGATCGCTTTGCTACTAATAGGCCATTTTAGTGGGTTTCTTCTCTTAGACTAAAAATGTCACCTAAATATGTGAAAATTACCAAAATTTGACATTCAAATACCTTAATACATCGATGTGTTCTAGTGAAGTCGTTAAACAAAACAAACTTTAACTTGTTTAAACTCTAAAATAGCTCGACTCGTATTCATATAACCAAGCTGATTTGAGGATAACTATACATAACGAAAAAATCAGTCATGAATCAAATATGCATTGTTTATGATGTTTTGATGTGTCAACAAGAGCTGTGGCACTTGTTTCTTCTCCTTTTCACCCAAATGAGACGTTAAAATTATTTCTGTGTTCGAGCTGATAGTGGTATGCTTACCCAGCACTGCATTACATGCAGTAATATAGAAAACATATCAAACTAGCTTTCAGAAATACATAATTAAGAACCTTCTTTCAGCCCCGCCCCCCCCCCCCCCCCCCCCCCCCCCCCCCGCCCAATACATGTATGCATGAACGCGATCGTACTGATACTGAAAGGCAAGGTAAGCCTTGTTAGTAAACCAGGAGAAACCCTGTAATACTAATTATAAATATAATTATAATTATAAAGACAACCTACCCTAGCTATTGTTTTTTGGGCGTGTTCCCCCCAAATAAAACTGTTTTAGGCCTAGCGAAGATCCTACAGATGGATAACACCTAAATCTGTTAAAGGAACATTTCAATATTATATGAAATGTTTGCTATTCACATTCTGGTGGCGGGACGTAGCCCAGTGTTAAAGCGATCGCTTGATGCGCGGTAGGTTTGGGATCGATCCCCGTTGGTGGGCCCATTGGACTATTTCTCGTTCCAGCCAGTGTACCACGACTGGTATATCAAAGGCCGTGATATGTGTTATCCTGTCTGTGGGATGGTGCTTATAAAATATCCTTTTGCTACTAATGGAAAACAAATGTAGCGGGTTTCCTCTCTATAACTGTGTCAAAGTGACTATATGTTTGATATACAGTAGCCGATGATTAATAAATCAATGTGCCCTAGTGGTGTCGTTAAACAAAACAAACAAACAAACTATTCACATTGGGTTGTTTTTCAATTCTTTCATTCATTCATTCATTCATTTATTTTAACTTTATATGTAATCATGTTTGAACTCTTCCTTAAAACTAGTTGACATATAGATACTATATTATGATACGCACTGTGATATAATGGTCACATATCGCCACACAAAGAGAAGTCGGTGTAGCGGCTTTACCCCTTCTCGTCGAAACACTGAAACCCGCTCAGTGTGGGAGCCAGAACCGGGATGCGAACACACTACCTGCCATCTATATAACCGAAGTCCTTATCATTACGCCATCTTGAAAGGCAAACTGTGCTTCTCAATATAATATAATAGTGTTTTACCTAAACATTTGGCAAGGCATGGTAGGCTAAACATTTTGGGGGCATGTTCACCATTGTCGGGGCACTTTTTTGGATTAAAGACAAAAAATGAATTGCTATAAAAATAAATGTAATTATAATGTGCTTGTTTTAATAAATGAATTGCAAAATATATAACATGGATATTTTATTATTTATTAATAAGATACAAATTCAGGGCAACTGGCGCTGATTAAGGCAGGATGGCGCTAGACTACTGAGGTATGGTGCCGCACCATGCATGCTAAAACACGCTAGGGAAAACACTATAATATTGGGTGTACGTCGGGGCGGGATTTAGCGTAGTCGGTTTAGTGCTTGCGTCGCAGGATCGAACCACCTCGGTGGAGCCATTCAACTGACTGAGGTTTGTCTCCTTGCAACCAGTGCACCACAACTGGCTAAAGGTCTGTGGAAAACTTGTATAAAAGATCCCTTGCTGCTAATAGAAAAATGTAGTGGATTTCCTCTCATGACTACGCGTCAGAATTACCAAACATCCAATAGCCGAGGATTAATTTATCAATTTGTTCTAGTGGTGTCGTTAAACAAAACAAACTTCTTCTGTTTTGTCGATTGATGTTTATGTCGTCTGGGTGCCGTCACAGCGTAAACACATATTTATTCTCAAACATTACAACCAAATGGGGACCTTTGGAATTATTTTCGAAATGACGACAATGGACATAGGAGGGCGTTGCTATTTGTGTCTCAGATTACCATATGGTGTGTCGCAGTCACCTATTCTCGTTTAAATCCGCTGCTTCTCAACGCCACCTGTTCCTAATAATCAACGGACCTCACGCGTTCGGTTAAATATATCGGAGCAACATTGGAATTTAGTCATTTTTTCAATTAGCCGTGTACATCTCTTTCCGGAGTCCTTGTGGTTTTCGATATATTCCATCGATTCCCTTCTAATTGGCATCTACATCTAACCCCACACTTCAGACCGCGATGGGCGAACTCGAATGTCAGATATTAGTCAATGTTGGCCTCGAATTCCGTGACCTCTTTCACTGTTGTGACCGGCCTCGGTGGCGTCGTGGCAGGCCATCGGTCTACAAGCTGCTAGGTACTGGGTTCGGATCCCAGTCGAGGCATGGGATTTTTAATCCAGATACCGACTCCAAACCCTGAGTGAGTGCTCCGCAAGGCTCAATGGGTAGGTGTAAACCACTTTCACCGACCAGTGATCCATAACTGGTTCAACAAAGGCCATGGTTTGTGCTATCCTGCCTGTGGGAAGCGCAAATAAAAGATCCCTTGCTACTAATCGGAAGAGTAGCCCATGTAGTAGTGACAGCGGGTTTCCTCTTAGAATCTGTGTGGTCCTTAACCATATGTCTGACGCCATATAACCGTAAATAAAATGTGTTGAGTGCGTCGTTAAATAAAACATTTCTTTCTTTCTTTCTTTCCCTGTTACTTAAAGGTCTAGATTCAGGTGTTCAAGTTCTTTATTTGCCTTAAGTTAAGAAAAAACTTATCAGCATAAATACATACATATATAATCACGATATATATATATATATATATATATATATATATATATATATATATATATATATATATATATATATATATATACAAATATACAAATACAGGTTAGAGTGATTTAAGAATTAATGGTAAAATTAGCATACATGTAGGTTACTAGTAATAGTGGTGGGATGTACATATATATATATATATATATATATATATATATATATATATATATATATATATATATATATATATATATATATATATGCACTATAAACATTATCGAGGTATAGTAATAATTCTAATTCTAAATATATATGTATATATTGATGTATACCAGATGAAATATGATTAATATACTAGCTAATGAAACGGCAGATTAGTGGATGTCATATTTTAAGTAAGCTGCAGTAAATCGTCTCTAACTTTATTTGCCAAAACTAAATATTTTCCCAGCTTATTGATGGTCTTTATTGTTTTCAGTTGTTAATAGTTCAGTGAGCCCAAATACGCTTGGACGTCTGTGGTAATATTGTTTAATATACTTATACCTCAAATCATTCATAGCTGGTCAAATAAGGATACAATAATATTCGTCTTCAATATCATTAGAATACAAATAGTGCATTTTCTTTCGGCCCTGTCAATTTTCCTATACCTCCCGGTTTCTATATTTAATTTGTGTGCACTAATTCGGATCTTTGGTATTTCTTTTAAGTGATTTAATGGGTGCTACCCAATCTGAACAGATCAGACCCTTTTAAGGGTCTCTATGGGCAACCTAAGGAGACAACTAGACGCCATCTAGGTCCACTTAACGAGCTACTCTCGGCATACTAATCTTCCAAAATTAAACGTAGCTCCCTATCTTTGATTTTTGGCGGACCGTTGAAAATTGCGCCTAATTTCCTTTTAATAAATGCGCACCCATTCTCTTTGGCTTAATCCTACGGGACTTTCCAAACTCCATAGCACCATACCACCCTCCGCCTGTTACCGGCCCCAGTCGGACTGGTGGTGCTCCCTTGCATCTGCCAGTGCAGACGATTCTCCCTCCAACCCACCCCAACCCTTTCCTGTCCTGGACGGAGGAGCCGGTTGAGGCCGGCACCTGTGCCCAAGACAGGCGTGCGGTACAACAGCTTGTTCTGAATGTGCACGTTAAACACTGATCTGACCTGACCTGGTGCTACCTTTTTAACCATCCTCAAAAGGAACAAAATGTCTAGTATTTATCAGTTTTATGTTTGCTTTCACCGAGTAACCCAGTTGAAATTTAGTATCAGTATTGCATTTCATAATAAACACATAATAAATTATGTTTTACTTAAAAGTTGTCACAATGTGTTTTTAAATATATATATATATATATATATATTTTAATGTTTGGAGTATCTCGTAGGCCGTTTCCCCGGATGCTGTACTTTTTAACCTTATTACATATATTTATAGTCCATGTTTTATGTAAAGCATGCGAAACTTTAATAGTAATGAAAATTCTTCTTCTTCTTTTCCTTCGTCTTCTGTGTACCACCAGGTGTGTGGGCGATTGTGTTAACTGTGTAAAACAGACAACAACACCGACAAAAAAAAAAAAAAAAAAAAAAAAAAAAAAAAAATAGACAACTCAGTACTCGGTAATGTCAATCTGACCCGAAATATAGATGTGGTTTACAAATGGATTATTGGTGATTGTGTAACAGACGCTACTGGTAATATTTGTGGCTTAAATAAATGTATGACATGTCTAGATATAAGCTGTTCTGGGATTGGCCTATTGAGAATCTGGGGAGTATGAGAAAATATATGTCCGCATCGCAGTGGATGAATGAATGAATCAATCAGTCAATAATTAACGACACCCCAGCACAAACATTCACCTGTGGACATCGGCTATTGGGTGTAAAATAAAGGTAAGTATATGAATAGGATTAAATTAAAAATAAAACTTGTATAATTATATATGACCATTACATCATAGTGTTAACTTCAGTGGATGGTTTTGCTTTGACATCTGGGCCATCATGATCACCATTTAGCACCAATCACAGGTCTTTACATATTTGTTCAACATATGTAGAATCTCGCTTTGTGATACTACAAATAGCACGCATAATTTCTCTCCAGTGGATGTGTAAGAAATGCGTAGCAGTGTAGTAATACTACGCGATTTGCGTATAGCTTGTTTAGATGTGATGACTGGGAGCAATTTGTCTTGTCATCAAAACGTATTTCAGGAAGTGGGTGACAGCATGTTTGGTATCTTTCCATTCCAAGACAATGACACAAGTCTTGAAATAGTTAGTAATTATGAAATAACTAAATAGCAGAAGGAAAGAAAGGTAAAAAAGAGGAATGGAGATATAAAAAAAAAAGAGATGAAAGCAATCGGTTTTGTATGGCAACCCACATTTATGGCAGTGGGTGGTAATGCATATGAAGCCATACAATTACAAGGAGGCATAACAGTTGAGACAATAATTACAGGTTTCTATTTTTTTTCTTCTACACTATCAGTAATCAAGCGGAAATGCACTGACATTTCCAGAAAGCCTACGGCGTAAAAGGAATCCTTGGTTTCGACCAGGTGTAGGCTAGGCTATTACATTAAAATATACATGTTTGTGAGTCTCTCTCTCTCTCTCTCTCTCTCTCTCTCTCTCTCTCTCTCTCTCTCTCTCTCTCTCTCTCTCTCTCTCTCTCTCTCTCTTCTCGGTCGGTCTGGGATCGATTCCCGTCGGTCGGCTCATTGGTCTATTGCTCGTTCCAGCCAGTACACCACGACTGGTATAACAAATAGCGTGGTATTTGCTATCCTGTCTGTGGGATGTTGCATATAAAAGATCCCTTGCTACTAATGGAAAAATGTAGCAGGTTTCATCTTTAAGACTAAGCCAAAAGTACACAATGTTTGACACCCAATAACCGATTAATAAATCATTATGCTCTCGTGGTGTCGTTAAACAAAACAAACTTTAACTTTTAAGTCTCTCCGACAACAGTAAACGTTTTAAAATTTGATTGTTTCATGTTTCTCTCTATTCTACTTCTCTGTCACTCTTTTTAACTCATTTGTTTTGCCATGGTATATGCTATCTTACTACTAATGGGAAAATGTAGCGGCTTTCCTCTCTAAAACTATATGTCAAAAATACCAAATGTTTGAAATCCAATAGCCAATGATGAATAAATCAATGTCCTCTTGTGTTGTCGTTAAACAAAACTAAAATTTAACTTTTGATTACTTTTGTTTTTTATTATCTATTACGAACTATAAAATCATTTCATAAAATGACTGAAGATTCTACGCAGTATGCGAAATAAATTGGTGATCAAAGTCATTACACGAAATGCCTGAACATTTGGGGCATTTTATACAAAAGGTAAAGTTTGTTTTATTTGTCGACCCCACTAGAACACATTGATTTAGTAATCATTGGCTACTGGATGTCAAACATAGTAATTTTGTCATTATAGTCTTAGAGAGGAAACCCGCTGCAAT
The DNA here is from genome assembly GCF_016097555.1 of Gigantopelta aegis. Lineage (NCBI taxonomy): Eukaryota > Metazoa > Mollusca > Gastropoda > Neomphalida > Peltospiridae > Gigantopelta > Gigantopelta aegis. The sequence goes on from NC_054708.1 coordinate 68,448,314, forward strand.
GACGGGTTTCATAGATCGACAATCCAATTGATATACCAGTCGCCGGAAACTGGCTGGAACGGGAAACACACCACCCTGATATCCTAGACAGCTTTTGCACCACAAACGAATGCCGTAACACTGAATCAAACTTTCGCCCCCTAATTCGCTTAGGAAGTGATTATGCACAATGCCTTTTTTCCCCCTCCCTTAGAAAATGTCAATGCGCTTAAATGTGTATAAACAACATGCTGCGAAGAAAACCAGGATGTTAATCGGTAATGCGAGGCGTCCGAATCCTCTAAGCAGCTTCCACTGAGCAGTTTTAGACTCAATAAATGCCGTGCAACTGCTACTGCTTGACTGGGTGTCGTAACCATCACTTGGCGCGTTTGACTTTGATCCGATATCATGTCTGTTAAAACACCTCAAGCGTACCCAACCACGCTGTCCTAATACTGACATCCGAGAAAAATCTGGTGATACCCGTGAGCCTGTTTGACATATTTATTTTTATTATTTACAAAAGTTGGTGTTAAATAGTTGTTATGAAGACCGGGCTTATACCACTGACGGATATTCGTTAATGCCCAGAAATGTACGAGATTGACACTGTAAAAGAAAAGCAAAAATCCATTCGTTACATTTGCTTAGCATTTGTCGTAATACATGACAATCTGGTGACGTCTTTGTATAAGTTTCGTCTAAAGTTTTTTGGCAGCATTGCAGATATTACGTTTTGTATTTTGTTATGAACAAACTAATGTTATAATGTCTTCAACATCCCTTCACTTTGTCATCAACATTCAATGGATTATTGTCATGTGGTGTTTTTTGTTTTTTTCTTCTCTGTACTTTTCATTTCATTTTATCATTTCATCTTATTTTCGTGCTTATATCCAATTAAGGTTCAATCACGCTGTCCTGGGCACACACCTCAGCTATCTGGGCTGTCTGTCCAGGACAGTGGGTTAGTTGTTAGTGGTTAGTGAGAGAAGAGGGTGCAGTGGTCTTACACCTATCCATTGAGTCTTTAAATCTCGCTCTGGGTGGGAGCCGGTACCGGCCTGCGAACCCTGTACCTACCAGCCTGTAGTCCGATGACGTAACCACGACACCACCGAGGCCGGTTGTACTTTCCAATTGTCTTTGACCAATTACGCCAGCTGTTCTCTGATTTTATTTATGTTTCTTCTGTTTCTTGGGTGTTTTACTTTTCTTCTTTTAAAAACAATTCCTGTAAGGTTACATCAGGTTTTGATTATACTTATATTTGTTTGATCTGTGAATCACACATCAGTATTTTCTTACTGCATAACACATTTGTGTTAATTGTACACGCGCAACGGAGACGGAGACCAGAATTCCACGACTTGTTTATGAATGTAATGATGACTGATCATTCTCACGACAAATGTTATTCGTGTACGACAATCAGTTATTTCACAATTTGGCCGGTGGGTAGTTAACAATATAAGCTTGTTATACATCCGTCTTACCAATAATCGGAGTGAGTCTCATCCATCAATGTTAGTCCTCACTAATTACTATCTATATAATACTGACTTGGCTCGAGTAAACAACACAAAAGGAAGGGAATGTTTTATTTAACGATGAACTCAACACATTTTATTTACGGTTATATGACGTCAGACATATGGTTAAGGACCACACAGATATTGAGAGAGGAAACCCGCTGTCGCCACTTCATGGGCTACTCTTTTCGATTAGCATCAAGAAACTTTTATATGCACCATCCCATAGACAGGATAGCACATACCACGGCCTTTGATATACCAGTCATGGGGCACCGGCTGGAGCGAGAAATAGCGCAATGGGCCCACTGACGGGGATCGATCCCAAACCGACCGAACGTCAAGCGAGCGCTGTACCACTGGGCTACACCTCGCCCTCAACACAAAAGGAAGCTTCATTACACTTTGCAACCAATATGGCGAAAATACAATCAGACAGACCGACATATTCTTTATTTACATCTCATCTCGTGTACAATTAAAAACAGAATTCAATAATAATAATAATAATATAATAATAATAATAATTATTATTATTATAATAGTAGTAGTAGTAGTATGCTAGTTCAGCAATAAACATACAGAAGTAACTCCTATAGAGTTACGAGAGGTTTTAGAACTATTAAAAGACTGTCTGAAATATTTTAAAAGTTTTGTATTGGCCCTCTCTAACTGAAAGGTCAATTAAAAGCTGTCATCACCACACTGTAGTTGTTATCATCTTCCGACGCATGCGGTTATAACCATGACAATGACGTTTTTTATCTCACAAACTATAGGGTTATAATGTAGAGAACATGCAATCGAGTAACGTTTGCATTCAAATCTCACGAGTCGCGCTTGCGCGACGAATGTAATATGATTGCAAACTTCATGAGCTGAGATATTAATTATATTTGACAAAAGGACCTGAAATTTTCTATTTAATATATAACTTTTGGCAATTTATCTTTGTTTTTAAAATGTCAGCAGCAAAATAGTTCCAGCTTTCTTACAATGAAGATAACACTTTCTACAGTGACGATAACACATTTTAGAGTGAAATAGTGAAATGTTCAATGTAAAATGTGTTATTGTCACTGAGTGACTGATAACACTTTTATTTCACTGATATTTTAAAATATTTCACTAAATGTTATATAATAAAATTAGTTATCAATAACACTGAACAGGCGTGGTAAACTAACGCTGAGGACTTATTATCATACTCATGATTTGCGGTATTATCGGAATACCGATACATTATGATTCAGAGAGCAAACACATGTACTATATATTACGATACTATTCCGATATGCCTGATCATTTCGGTATTTCAGGTTTGTTGTTGTTAGTCGGAAAACCAGATCGCTTTTATTTATCTGGGGGCGGGACGTAGCTCATTGGTATAGCGTTCGCTTGATCTAGGATCGATTCCCGTCGGTGGGCCCATTTGGGCTATTTCTCGTTCCAACCAGTGCGCCATAACTTGTGTACCAAAGGTCATGGTATGTACTATCCTGTTTGTGGGATGGTGGATATAAAAAATCCTTCGCTGCTAATCGAAAAGAGTAGCCCACGAAGTGGCGACAGCGTGTTTCCTCTTTCTATACATATCTGTGTGGTCCTTAGCCATATGTCCGACGCCATATAACCGTAAATAAAATGTGTTGAGTGCTTCGTTAAATGAAACATTCCTTCTTTCCTTCCTTTGATTCATCTAGTTATCTTATTCGTGTTATTAAAAGGTGAGACTCTTTCCTGATTATTTTGAGTGTCATTTTGTTTTTTATCATCAACTTTAAAAAACGTTTTATTCTGTTTCACTTCCTTGATTTTTTTTTTTTACAAACACTCAAAGCAGTAACATATAAGCGGAGTCTTAGGGCAGTTTTCCCTGTGTGGTCTTTTCACAAAATTAAGGGTCGGACATTATTAAATAAGCTTTAGTCCGCTGAAATTATCAATGCATTTCATGTTTTAATTAATTAACTTAAGGTTGTATGATGCATTTTCTTTATCAGAAGTTTTCCTAAACAAATCGATTGACATTGCCGTAAATAATATATTATGACACGTGTTGTGATCGAGGTAACACATACGGCGACAAAAACATTCTCACAATATCCGCCGTATATTTTACATGTACTTCTTATTAACAAATATAATGTCTTTAAAATGGGGTTATTAGATTGCAGATTCATTGACCTGAATACAAGAATTAGACAAGTGCTTCAATAGGTCGACGTTCCTGGGTTACAACCATCTTCCCTTAAGCTATTTGGATGCTTAGGGTATTTTAATTATAGCAAATTTGATTGCTGAATATGATACGCTCTTTGGGATGCAGTTTTTAGATGACAAAGTAATCGGAACTCACGACTGCTGGAAAAATCACTTGAAGTTGTTTGCATAATATAATTAAAATCAATAAATTCGTTCCATAAAAACAAAGGTCAAATGTTCTATAACAGAATAAACATTTCCATTACGGTTATGCGTTTGTAGGAATTTGTTTTTCTAACGCGAATACTGTCAGTGATTTATTCGCATTGCAAGATGGGTGTAATCTTTCTAAATTGAAGCATGTTGGAATTTACTCATTTACGTTTATCGTGCCATCATGTCACCATGTTGTGTTTATCATGTAAACAATAGGCGTAAGGGCTCCCATTTTTGTAGGGGTGGGGGTGGGGGTATGCGGATTGTTGCCCGAATTGAACGAAAATGCCCGAATCTGAATAACAATATTGACTGACATTAGCGTTACTGCCAAACGGCTAGAAATGAATCACCAGGCAAGTTTATATGAATTACAACTAATATTGTGGGTAGAATGATGGAAATAAAATTAATGGTGAAAAGGTTTCAGGCCAGCTCGTTTTGCTCCAATCTGTAAGTGCGATTTGAAAGGGAGAGGTCACCGATGACCCGTGGGAGGGCCATTTGAGTCCCCAATTCCGCGGCCCCTGTGTGGTTAAGCCAAAGGTTCGTATTCCTGGTGCCGACTCTCACCCAGAGTTATAACTGCTCGTTCGACAGATGTAAAGCCACTACACCGACTTCTGTCTAACTGACCATTAATCCCTGTCCCGAACCGTCAGCCCAGATAACTGAGGTACGTGTGGGCACGACAGCCTACTTAAATCTTAATTGGTTACAAACCGGAGGATCATCAATTTGAAAAAAAGAAGAAAAATTACAAACAGACACCGACCAAAGTGACACAAAGTGTTCTTGGATCGTATCCCGATACCGACCTAATCCTTCGAAATTTCACAGGTCAGTAGGGTGACCACCACACCCATTTCTCTCTCACTAACCTTCAAGCTCTCATCCAGAGAGATCAACCAAATAGTCTATGTGTTTCAGAGTGTTTGGGTCCAGAACAGCGTGCCTGTTCCCAAACGGAATACAATACGAATAGGAATAAGAATTGTCTTTTTGCATTTACCTTAGTTCGACACCCAGTAGCCGAGGTAGGCCTACTTTTCGTGCCGAGGGTGTCGTAAATCATCCATTCATTTATTAATTCACGAATATGTTTATTTGGATTGAGGAATATTTCACAGCGTGTTCCACACATGAATTCAGTACAATGCATAAATATAAATATAAATATAAATATTCTAATTCTAATTCTAATTCTAATTCTAATTCTAATTCTAATTCTAATTCTAATTCTAATATTCTAATTAATTAACAGTAATGGAAAAAGTAAATATAAAATTAATCGGTACAAACTAAATAAGTGCTGTGAAATTAAGCATGAATACCATTTACTCTCACTATTTGAGCCTTGATTATAAACTTATTTAAGTCAGTTTAAGACACACCCCACGAAAAAAAAACCTTGTACAATGCGACATAGAGTCGTGTATTTTATCGACGATACAAGTCATATAATATAACAGATCACTCTGCTCTCTGCATCGCTCCATTAGAAATAATCCAACTACAAGGTGGATGGGTGATATACGTTTAAACCAGATACATAATAACAGTTCATTCATATAGCAATAATTAAATTTCCATAACGTCATCCCATTGGTCCAGACGTAGCAACGTGAGTTTGTTCAGATCTCGCTGAATGTAACAATTACGTCGTCAGGGAACGTTGTTTTATTGAACGTTATTGTTTATGGACCAAAAATAATTCAAAATAAAGTATGAACTTTTAGTGTTATTATTAGTAAGTTTGATTTAAATTTAATTATAAGTATATAGAGGATACTCCCCGAGTGTCTTGTTATATCATAATTTATCAGCACGAGTCGATAAAAGTATGAAATCCGAGGCATGCCTAGGATTTGATACTTTTATCAACGAGTGCTGATAAATTATGATATCACAAGACACGGAGGGGGTATTATTTGTATCATCTATTATCATTCTTTTCATTTGCGACAGTTTTAAACAATGTCAGTAATGTGGGTTGAATGTCAGCGGTAGACTCGTTAACTAGCAGAACGGCAGTAGGTAGGTTTAGCGTTGAAACAAACACAGTGACGTAACCAAATATTGTCTTGTGATTAAACTTTGCGGAGATATCGCAAATTATAGTGCCAGCGATATCTCCTACAAAAGCCTTTAATGGATGATAATGTCTGTCTGGGTATGAACTAAAAACATCATCCGCAAACATGTGAGAACGGCTTCGCCTATTCACACAGTTTGAGGATGATTTTTGTTTGTTTGTTCATACCCCGATGGAAGTAAAAGAAATAACAGGCAATCCTTAAATGTCGCAAATCTTCTGTTACTCCGACAATATCATCCTCGAATGTACAGCTGTCAAATAAACCTAATTTGTCAACCTCATTAACTTCTCTGCAAACAATCCTCGGATCTGTCATTTGAAGACAGTATTTATTTCTATAAAATAAACCGTCATGTAAAACGCGCTGATGGCCATGCGATTTCTCTCCAATCGGAACGGAAACAATGTACACAGGAAGTGCATTAAGCGGCTCTGCGCAGTGGGCCGCTTGAGCAAATGACATCGTTCACGCGCAAGTGCTTCAATTGTGTTTTCGTTATTGGAAAATCCTTAAGAAGACGCCGGCGTGCCAGCCTTTATTTGTGTTTTTTATTGTCTGTCAAACAAAACTGTCTTAGGAAAATTGCTTTTGTAGATAATTGATATAAAAAGCAATTCTAATTTGGAACCGTCACATTTACACAAAGTATTTACATAGAGATACGAATGCGCTAATTAAATTGTATAGTCGTTAAAACCTAATTGAAATGTTTGTGGAAGGAAGCTGCTCAAGGAAATTAAAGAAATCATATATCTTGTGTTTCTTCAATTACACAAGTCGGTTCGCTATAACATGGACTCGTATATCGGTTCCTGTTGGTAAAAAACCCCAACAGGATGGCACGTCAGTGAATTACTGGCTTGTGTAGTGGTTAAAGGGACATTCCTGAGTTTGCTTAAATGTTTAAGATGTTATCGACTAACAGAGACTTTTTAACGATTGTAATTACATATCAAATATATTTTTCTGCATAAGATATTAGTGGCTGTATATTAAACGTATTTCTGGTCGTTCTAATATTTGTACTAAGTTAAATTTCATTTTATTTCCTAAAAAAGATTTTTTCGTACGTACGAAATTATTTGAAGACAAACTCCAGTTTGGGCTTCTTACAAATATTGAGAGGACCAGAAACACATTGAATATACAGGCACTGATATTCTAAACAAGAAAATATATTTAATATGTAAGTTTAATCGTAGAAATATTTTATTAGTCGGAAACATCTTACAATGCAGCAAACTCGGGAATGTCCCTTTAAGACATCGGACGTAAGGTTGGTAGGTACCGGATTCACATTCCGGTACCGGCTCCCACCCATAGCGAATTTAACAGGAGTATAAACAATACACCTACTTCCCTCTCACTACAACCACTAATAATTAACCCCTAAACCACCGTATTTGAACCATGATTGGATATTATAAGCATGAAAGTATGTATGAATACATGGAATGAATTAACAATTAAATCAGTGTATTTTAATGTTAGTTTAAGAAGTAAACGAACACATGTAAACTTATACTAACTGTAATCAGGTTTTCTCAGTTTCGCCTTTGCTTATTAACTCAACCGAGTGCTATGTTTTTCTGGTTCACGGTTTTTGGCGTGGCGAGGGCGCGGAACCCGAAAAACGGATGCCTGAAAAGTTGATTCTGTTGATATCAATGGCAGCGACTCTATATCACGGAGGCGGTTTTGAGTAACAGCGTTAAAACGCCCACTCACGGAAAAGTGCCCTAAGACTCCGCTTATATGTTACTGGTTTGAGTGTTTGTAAAAAAATCAGGCGTGTGAAACAGGATCATTCTTTTAAAAAAAGTCGATGATAAAAATAAAAATGGCACTTAAAATAATCAGGGAAGCATCTCGCCTCTTAACATGATTACGTGTCTTGAGTTATACTGATTGATAACCTACTTATAATAGGACGTTCGTTTTTTATCATTACAAATTGGATCCCGTAAAATAAAAGTAAAAGTTGGAAAAACGTAGACGCACACTTTTTTGTTTTTAAATAAGGGCATGGTGGGGTTTTTTATTTTTAAATTGCATCTCACCGATCGAACTGACTTTGGCTTCAATGGCTCGGCCACACCCTTCAAAAACCAATCACCTGGCGTGATGTTGCTGGAGAATAATTAATTTCTTTGATTTGTTTGGTGTACAGAGAAAGCAGTATTGGCTTAAGACGGCTATTGGGAGCCTGCTTGTCTACCGTGGTTCTTCCTCAACATTAATCATCTCGTTTTGTAATATACGATAACATCTTAAACATTGCAGGAAACTTAGGAATGTCCCTTTAATATGCTACAATAAGTAACGGCACGACAGATGGTGCAGTTGTGCCTTAAGGGGACATTCCTGAGTTTGCTGCAACTTTTAAAATGTTATCCACTAACAGAGCCTTTTTAACGATTGTAGTTACATATCAAATATATTTTTCTGCATAAAATGTTAGTGGCTGTATATTAAACGTGTTTCTGGTCGTTCTAAATATTTTTACTAGGTTAAATTTCATTTTATTTCCTAAAAAAGATTTTTTCGTACGTACGAAATTATTTGAAGACAAAATCCAGTTTGGGCTTCTTACAAATATTAAGACGACCAGAAACACATTGAATATACAGAAACTGATATTCTAAACAAGAAAATATATTTAAAATGTAAGTTTAATCGTAGAAATATTGTATTAGTCGGAAACATCTTACAATACAACATACTCAGGAATAACCCTTTAACCTGTTTTAATGAATCGTCACTATGTGGGGCAACTCAGAACTCTTCAGCTGATAAGCAGCATTAGTATCTACATCAACCTCGGTGGTGTCGTGTTTAAGCCATCGGTCATAAGGCTGGTAGGTACAGAGTTCGCAGCCCAGTACCGGCTCCCACCCAGAGCGAGTTTTAACGACTCAATGGGTAGGCGTAAGGGTTAGATGAATTTGTTGTTGATTATACACCGAAACAAACAATGAGTAGATGTGAAACAACTACTATTTGAAACAAGATCCAATGGGGTAGGTAAACCGACTCCTAATTATATGCAGGTGTCTCGGGTTTTTCTTCGTTTAAAAAAAAAAATAAAAAAAAAATTGGTAATTAATATCTTTAGGTTGCCCTTTTTACTAGTTGGACCATGTGTCCTTTTCCCTTACCCTGTAACCCCCAGATGCTCTATTTTGACAGCACACGACTCCCAAAACCTTGACCTTTAGAGCATTATCGGTTTACATTTTGAAAAAGAAAGAGACATGTTTTATTTAACGACTCACTCAACACATTTTATTTACGGTTACTGTAAACCGTGAAAAACATGCGTGCGTATAAATTTCGCGTCGTTCGCGTCCAACCGTATGTCGCGAAATTAATACGCACGCACTATTTTCCAGTTTGAAGTGTACTTAAAGTAATTTGTTTTGTTTTGAAATATTTTATTGAGAATAAATTCACAAAAAGATTCACTCAACAGGCACAGTCTGTACACGAGCTCTCCTTGATGGTGACTAATCGTTAATTGTTTTATCTACCAAAGGGTGTTAACAGTTAACAACTGAAGCTGTGAGTTGTGATTCTAATACAGGTGAGGTGGGTAGGGCTTAATCCCCTCTATAGTCTCTGTACCAGGTACAATTTCTTGATGTAGGATAACAGAATATTGATTTACTTTATAACAATTACAGTGATCTGTCTTTATCCACTTTTTTTTGTTTGAGCTGTCAACGGTCATTCGCGAAATTTACACATCGCGAACATGCGCTAAGGTATACATTCGCGAAAAAAAACACGTCGCAATATTAATACGGTTTACAGTATATGACGTCACACATATGGTTAAGGACAACACAGATATTGAGAGAGGAAACCCGCTGTCGCCAATTCATGGGCTACCCTTTCCGATTAGCAGCAAGGGATCTTTTATATGCACCATCCCACAGACAGGGTAGTACATACCACGGCCTTTGATATACCAATTGTGGTGCACTGGTTGGAACAAAAAATAGCCCAATGGGCCCACCGACGGGGATCGATCCCACACGGAGCGCGCATCGAGCGAACGCTGTATCATTGGACTACGTCCCGCCCTTTTTACATTTGGATGCTCCTCAGTGTGAACATTGTCAGTGTACACTGACTTCGCGCCACATTTAGGTGGAGTGTGATCATCTCAAGCCGACTAGAAATAATATATTTGACAACAAAAATGTTTTGGAATCCTTTAAATTCCATTCAGAATTAATTGTCAAGTTTTTAAAACACATTGACGTTTATACAAAGTTTTAAAGCCGCACACCCTAGTTCCATCCAGCGAAAATAAATTATAATTTGGTTAATCTACAAACCTGTAACACACTTAGATCATGTTTTTATCAAATGGAGTGAAAAAGCAGGTTTTATATCGATAAGTACCATGGGAATCCCCATATCCCAATTGCTTGAAATAATTTTGAAAGTTTGTATTCTGATGTCACTCGAAGCACAACAATGCCTACGTCACGACAAATTTCACAGACTTGGGGTGCGTTCTTTTCACCTCTCCTGGACATGTTCCAACTGTTCTGTCCTGATTGTATCTCCTCTCCAGATATCGTAGGACTTAGCAAAATTATTGGTTTTAAGGGTTTGTAACGTTTTGTATTGAGATACTTACTTGTCTGAACTTTATTGTTACTGAAAATGTTCACGAACTGTGAAGAAAAATCTCACAAATGAACAACAACAAATCGGATGTTGATTGCGCGAACCGTGCACGAGAAAACAAACCGAACCAAAATTATAACGGTCACGTGGTATACCAACGTCTGTGACATTGAAATGGAAATATCCCGTCTAAAAATAGATTAGACCTTGTCTGCTCAACGGTTTTTTCTCAAACGTGCGTCCGTTTTTAAGAAATACGAAAAATGCATTTTGTGGTATTACAAACACCAGGATTACCAGGATAACCAAAAAACACTTCAGGTGAATGGAAATGTATATTCTAAATAATAAACGGTAAGTAAAGTGCAATTTTATTTGTGAAAAAATGGGTTTAATAGCGAAAAACAACGCCGTAATGGTTAACAACTAGCCGTAACTAGGGTGTGTCCCTTTAAAACATACTAACCTTGATTTTATGTATTATATTATACTTTTCCCACACAGCCCCTTACACTGTGATTTTACACACACACACACACACACACACACACACACACACAGAGAGAGAGAGAGAGAGAGAGAGAGAGAGAGAGAGAGAGAGAGAGAGAGAGAGAAAGAGAGAGAGAGATGAAACAATCGTTATAGCTATGTTGTTTTAAAGGGACATTCCCGAGTTTGTTGCAATTTTAAAGATGTTGTCGACTAACTGAGAGTTTTTAACGATTATAATTACATATCAAATATATTTTTCTGCATAAAATATTAGTGTCTGTATATTAAACGTGTTTTTGGTCGTTCTAATATTTGTACTAGGTTAAATTTCATTTTATTTCCTAAAATATTTTTTCGTACGTACGAAATTATTTCAAGACAAAATCCAGTTTGGGCTTCTTACAAATATTAAGACGACCAGAAACATATTGAATATACAGACGCTGGTATTCTAAACAAGAAAATAAATTTAATATGTAAATTTAATCGTAGAAATATTTTATTAGTTGGAAACATCTTACAATGCAGCAAACTCAGGAATGTCCCTTTAATTAAATGCATTATTACTGCATAGTTGCAATTTGCAATGCTTCGTTTCGTTCGTAGACAACAGTGATAGTCAAAAGTCAAAAGGGAAATAACACAAACAAAAATCTACAATGATCTAATCCTTCCCACAAAACACACAAAGACGAACCCCCTCCCCCCAAGAAAAACCAAAAAAAAACCAAAACAAAAACAAAAACCCTCCAAAATATAACAAATAAAACAACGAAAAATACAACAAAAACTCCCAAAACAAAAGAACAACGATAACAACAAAGAAACAACAACAACAACATCAAACAAAACAACAACCAACACAAAGCCAACGACACATAAACGTAGAACGAGACCTGCCTTAATTACAATGATCCTTAAATATATTTTATATGCAAGTGCATTTTACCATAACAGGTTTTAAGGGGCGGGGCGTAACCCAGTGGTAAAGCGACCGGCTATTTCTTGTTTTGCCAGTGCACTGCTGAAGTGTGACATCCAGTAGCCGATGATCAATAAATTAATGTGCTCTAGATGTGTCGCTAAACAAAACATACTTTAACACATTTTAAACTCGTATTGTTCCCCTACTGCATGTTCGTAATGCTCACTGTATTTTGAGAGAAAATTACGCACATACAGCAACTAAATGTGCAATTTCTGTTCCTAGCAATCTACGCAAAGAATATTGCTATGTGTATTTGCTATAAAGTACGGTATTTTTTTTTAAAGTTTTTTTTGTTTGTTAAAAAAAACTATTCGCGATCATCAGTACCACAAATATTACAGACAGCAAGGGCAGTATTCTTCATTTTCTTATTTGGAACATAAAGTGAAATCATTAATGCTGTTTCTTTCAGGGTAATGGATTTATTCATAAATGCGCATGCATGTAACATGTATTAATTATAATACCTCTTGACTTCTTTGAGTAGCAGAAGAAAATCCCAAGAGGGTGGTGGGGTGGACAGAGGACCCGCTCCCCCTAAAATAATCAAGTGTTTCATTTTGTTTCTCGTTTAATATGTTTTCTATCGGTATGCCCCTTTAACGAATTGGTCCATATGCCCTTTTTTCGTCAACCACCCCCACCCCCCCCCCCCCCGCCTTCTCTGAAAGTATATCCTGGAGCAGCCCCTGATTAGTATATATTATTGCCATTTACATAATATATGTAAAACAAAATTTTCAGTATTGTCAACAACAAAAAAAGTACTGTTTTAACACTATAGTATGAACCCTGACGCTGCCATTCTAGGTTCTGAGAACAATAACATGGTACCACATTGACGCTATAAACAGTTGCAGGATTGACTCTGAGCTGTATTGGCTCATTACCCGATTTTGTTCCACACAATAATTCACCCATCCTACTGGGTAAATCCTTTTGAGCCCGGCTTTGTAGTCATTAAAGCAGTGTATTTTGGAACGAGTTCGTGCAGTACGATGTCAGACGAACACGTACGTTAAACGTCATGTGGTCATAGTCATGTTGTCGCCAAACCTCGAATACAATTTGCATTATGAAATCCATGTATATACAAAACCATACAAGGTAACTCGGCCACAACAATGTCAAAGCACATAAAAAGTAATTTCTCCCTGTACTTTTGTCGAAATTCTTAAAGGCGCCCACCCTAGTTTCAACGCTTAAACATGGACACTAAGTTTAATTAATCTACAAACCTGTAACACATTTGGATAAAGTTACAACAGAGTGAAAGAAGAGTCTGTGGCGTTAAAAACGGAAAATATCCTTAAAACATAATAGAAATCGAATCAATAACCACTACTTCTCAGACACATGTGCATTTTTAGATATATGAAAAATGCATGTTGTGATATTAGAAACAACAGGATGGCCAGAAACACTTCGGTTCTATGGAAAGAGATAATCTAAACAACAAAATATAAGTAATGCTTGATTTCAGTGATCATAAATGGCTCTAATAGTGAAACATATGCTGTAGTGTTTAAAACAAAAACTAGGGTCTGTCCCTTTAATAAATACTTGATTTTCTTCCACATTTTAAAATACTTACGTACCTCCTTACTAACTTATAAGTATTTGACGTGACTGTATCCAATTAAGGTTTTCCAAGACAGAAAGGAGATTGGACAAACAGTACAGTGTCTTTATTTGGTTAACTAGGGATCTACGAGTACAATCAATAAAGAGAAATAATGACGTGCCCACCCATGGACCTACGGGTTACGGTTGTGTATGGTGTGAGGGAATGATTGTCTCGAATCAATAAATGAATTAGCGAATGAAAGAAAGAAATGTTTTATTTAACGACGCACTCAACACATTTTATTTACGGTTATATGGCATCAGACATATGGTTAAGGACCACACAGATTTTGAGAGGAAACTCGCTGTCGCCACTACATGGGCTACTCTTCCGATTAGCAGCAAGGGATCTTTTATTTGCGCTTCCCACAGACAGGATAGCACAAACCATGGCCTTTGTTGAACCAGTTATGGATCACTGGTCGGTGCAAGTGGTTTACACCTACCCATTGAGCCTTGCGGAGCACTCACTCAGGGTTTGGAGTCGGTATCTGTATTAAAAATCCCATGCCTCGACTGGGACCCGAACCCAGTACCTATCAGCCTGTAGACCGATGGCCTACCACGACGCCACCGAGGCCGGTGAATTAGCGAATGAAGAAAAAAACAGGAAAAAAAGAAGAAAAAAAGGTATCAATATGAAAACGACGATAATTCCGATGAAAACTTGTTAAAATACATATATCGCGATTTGTTAAAACCTTTAAATTAATTTAATATAGTATTTTATTATTATGTTTAAAAACAGTAAATAACCACTATGATAAACACAAAAATGATTGAAGTTTAAATCAATCTGATTAAAATTAACTCTACTGGGTCTACATGTAATAGCGAAGCTAATTTTAATTAGACCGAGTTTAAATCTACTTGCCTGTGATATTTATTGTGTTTGCTCCACCCAATAGACGACGCTTTTTTTGTGCTGGGATTTATTTAATATTCATTCATTCAGTCTGTGTGTGTCTCTCTCACTACTCACCGTCCTCGGTGGCGTCGTGGCAGGCCATCGGTCTACAGGCTGGTAGGTACTGGGTTCGGATCCCAGTCGAGGCATGGACTTTTTAATGCAGATACCGACTCCAAACCCTGAGTGAGTGCTCCGCAAGGCTCAGTGGGTAGGTGTAAACCACTTGCACCGACCAGGGATCCATAACTGGTACAACAAAGGCCATGGTTTGTGCTATCCTGCCTGTGGGAAGCGCAAATAAAAGATCTCTTGCTGCCTGTCGTAAAAGAGTAGCCTATGTGGCGAAAGCGGGTTTCCTCTAAAAAAAATATGTGTGGTCCTTAACCATATGTCTGACGCCATATAACCGTAAATAAAATGTGTTGAGTGCGTCGTTAAATAAAACACTTCTTTCTTTCTCTCACTACTCACTCACTAACTATTAACACATGGACAGACAGCTTAGCTAGGTGGGGTGTTTGTGCGGGACAGCGTGTTTGAGTTTTAATTGGACTTGAGGACCAAAATAACTTGCAGGAATAAAATACATAAAGCGGAAGGAACCACCCACTCCGGTCTTGTTGAATCCGTATTTTTTTTATATTTGGTTTTTATACACCAGACAAAAATATTTACCAACCGAATGTGTGGTATTTTCGAATGTTTTGGATTTGTTTTAAAAAACAACAAAATAAAAGTCAATAATAGCGGATTGTGCAGATCTTCTTTTACACTCCCGCCAACGCCCAGACATTCACATGCGTTCAGACAAAACGATGTACCTTAACGTTCGCGAACCATTGCACTGAGGGGCGGGATTTCGCTCAGTCGGTTGAGTGCTCGTTCAGGATGCTTGCGTCGCAGGATCGAACCACCTCGGTCGATCCATTCAACTGATTGGGCGTTTTTTTCTCATTCCAACTAGTGCACCAGTTTTCCTGTCTGTGGAAAAGTGCATATACAAGATCCTTTTCTGCATTAGGAAAAATGTTGCGGGTTTTCTCTGATGAGTAATAGTCGATGATTAAATAATTACCATGCTCTAGTGATGTCGTTAAACAAAACAAACTTTTATTCTAACTATTGCACTAGTTCCTGGTGTGGTCAGTTGGTTTAACCAGAAGCCCCTAAACTGATCTAATGCGTAGCCATAATTTTATATTGAGGTGGACACCCATACTATGGGTGGGGGAGTCGGGGGAAACCATTATGTCTATGAGTCATGTTATAGGACGATAGGAAAATATGTAACGTGGTGGGGGAAACGATTTGATATTGGGGGGGGGGGGGGGGCATTACCTCCAATATCCACCTCCTCTCTGGTCAGTGGTCTAACGAACGGGATATCAACTGCGTTAGGCTGAACGCAGACCCTATTGTTAGTAATTGCTCGTTATTTAGTTGTTATAAGATCCACACAATGAACATCTGTACTGGATGACCCTCTATCTAATGTTCCTCAAGTTATTCACCATTCATCCATGATTGTGTAACTCGCAAAGGCGACACAGATTTCGCCTTACAGTGACTATCACGGCGAAGTCGGGTTGGTCAGAGCGAAGTTAGGGCTCACTTCGCCCGTTCGCTTGAGCCCTGATCTATGTCTTGTTATCGCTTCTACCTGTCATGTAATATATAGCTATTAATTATTGACCGTTATTGGCATCGGTCCATATCAATTGTTTCGGTCTATAAAATATGATATTGGCCAAATATGTGGTCAATAATTGTTTTATTACATAACGTTATCCATAAGACTCGTACATTCCTGAGTTGTTTATCAGAATTGAATACTTATACTTGAATACAATACTTATAATTTCCCACAATGCGTTAAAGGGACATTCCTGAGTTTGCTGCATTGTAAGATGTTTCCGACTAATGAAATATATCTACGGTTAAACTTACATATTAAATATATTTTCTTGTCTAGAATATCATTGTCTGTATATTCAATGTGTTTCTGGTCGTCTTAATATTTGTACGAAGCCCAAACTGGATTTTGTCTTCAAATAGTTTTGTACGTACGAAAAAGAAAATGTGTTAGGAGATAAAATGAAATTTAACCTAGTAGTGTTTTCCCTAGCTTGTTTTAGCATGGTGCAGCACCATGCCTCAATAGTCTAGCACCATCTTGCCTTAATCAGCGCCATGCTGCCCCCTGAGATTAAACAAGCCTTGTTCACTAATTCTAAAATTGCCTTTATAAAACACCCAAAAGGTATTATTAATTAATAAAATATGTCTTTTATATCTTTTGCGATTCATTTATTAAAGCAAGCACATATATTACATTAATGTTTAGTTCAATTAATTTTTGTGTATTGTGAATGAAAAACAAGTGCCCCGAAAATGGTGAAAATGCCCCAAAAGTATTTGGTCTACCATGCTTTGCCACATTTTTAGGGAAATCACTAAGTACGATCAGAAACATGTTTAATATACCGCCACTAATATTTTATGCAGAAAAATATATTTGATATGTAATTACAATCGTTAAAACGTCTCTGTTAGTCCATAACATCTTAAAAATTGAAGCAAACTCAGGAATGTCCCTTTAATGTTAGTATTACTTCGAACGTTAATTAACCAGTCTGTTTCATATCTGGTCAACATAGCTGGTAACAAGCTATTTAACAATATTCGTTTACTCATTCTTACATTAACATTAGTAAACCCAGGGAAGCATGAATGAATGAATGAATGAATGAATGTTTAACGACACCCCAGCACGAAAAATGCATCGGCTATTGGGTGTCACACTATGGTAATGCAAACAAATAAAGTGATGATCAACATCAATATAAAAATTCAAGATCTAAATAAAAACACAGTGCAAAGAACCATGCAAAAATACAAATATCACAGATAGATACTGACTTTTACTAAAAATTTCAAATTGTGCTGTATTGGCCATTCTCAAAGATAATGTTACACACCTGAGGTTACAGCACGCGCAGTGGCCCAGGGAAGCCATACTGAATAAAAAAAAATTGTTTGATATAAAAAAAATCCAAGTTTTTAAATTCGATTTCATACTGCATAATTGTTCACCCCATAAGACTAAAACTTCACAATTAACAATTCGACACCACTGTGCAATAATGATTTTCCATTGTCTGTACTGCTGCAGTGGGTGTCTATTTACCAACTCTTAGGTAGAATCGACATGCCCTATTCTGAATAGCATCTATACACGAATTCTCCTTTGTACCTCAAATGGCTGCTCCATACTCTATGGCAGAACGTACATCATACAGTGAATACTGCAAAAGGAACACGTGTGCTTCGTATTGTTATTATTATTAACTCGGTTGTGTTGAACAATATGGATAATAAGCAACGCTATGTTATGGCGTCGCTTCCCAAAATTACGTCATTACACTTGTTATAACACGTATGATTTTTATCAACTCGATTATGTTGAACCGTGTGGATAATAAAATAGACACATTGATTGAAATCAGATAATATCAGTAGTTAAAACACGTCAAGCACAGAATAATCCAGAAACATTCCCAAAGCATTCGAAATACTTCAGCTGATTAGTGAATCACAAGACTGAAATAAATTTCGGTGTAAATTATTTAGTCTCTCTCTCTCTCTCTCTCTCTCTCTCTCTCTCTCTCTCTCTCTCTCTCTCTCTCTCTCTCTACCAAGTGTTAAAATATATCAACTAGCCGTAGTTTAAAATGCACCAAGGGACTATAATTATACGTTAAGTGCAGATCGAGTATGTGCGAACGTGACCGTAATAAGTGGGCCATGCCCCGAGGATTACTACGAAATGACCAGTTTTTGTCAGATAGTTTGTATCTGGCGGGCCGCGGAATGCAAGTTAATGTTATCAGCATACTAATACTAATAGAATGTGTCTGTATGGAAATGGGTCAAAATCAGTACAGGAATGATCATTTTATTAATAAGGTATTTGAGTAAGTTGTTATTTTGAAATGGAACACTAAAATGAACTAAAGTTAAACCATTTAAACTAAATAGTGGCAGTCCTCGTACAGGCGATGCAAGAGGGATGAAGCATCTTGTTACGGATCTCCTCTGAGTGGCAGTCCTCCCAATGACCAGCATCTGATAGTGGATCATGGAAGCAATCACGACTTTGCCCAACTTCCTTTTGACTGCATTGTGCAGATATACGATTTTTATATGAGAATGTGGTTTTATCGTTCAGATTTCAAAGAAATCTCAAATACTGTCAAAAAGCGGATATCTGTGCTGTATGCGATATTTACTGCACCTGTGCTGTACAATATTTACTACACATGTATCATGCAATTATGCTACACCTGTGTAATACAGTGTTTACTATCCACGTGCTGTACCATGTTTACTACTCCTGTCCTATAGGTAATTAATGCACCTGTGCAATACAATATGGTATGGGATATTTTTGTAATGCTTCCATCAGAAAGTCGCGCATTAGGAGAGCGTTTAACCACTGGGTTACGTCCCGCCCCCGTTCCCGTGTACCGGTTATATTACGATTCGTTAATAACTCTTGTCGCAATGTACGACTGCAAACATACTCATAATATAAACTGTACTATCTTTCACTGGAACTAGTTTAATTATTCTCTATAACTATCCCCGTGCTATACGATATTTGACACCCGTATAAATCTAAATTACGTTTATTTTGAACCATGTGGATAATAAATTCTTATCTATAGTACTACCCACAGGGAACGAATTATGGAATTTACTACAAATTATTTATATCTGAGTCGATTGTTTTCTAAATTGCACACAAAAATAGTAATTGTTTTTCTTATTTCCAAAAACACTTTTACTTTTCTTCTTACGTTAAACCGAACTAAAATTACTTACAAAAGAAGAATATTTGTAGGAGGAGTGGACGGACTATAAAGTTATTGCTAGTGGTTTTGGCTTGTCGAGTATGTTCAAATACTTTCTCGATCCTTTTCGTTCCTGTTTTCATGTCAGAGATACATTTTGAAGTCTCGATAAAGACTATACAAGTACAAGATGGTGTGACTAGATATACGAGACCGATAGCAGTAGATCGTTAGACTGTTGATTGATAATAACTATCTATTTGTACAGCGTTAGTGAGGACAGACAAATGAACTTCGCAACAAAATGCAATTAGCGACGGGGCGGAAGTAAACGTTAAATCCTATTGTTGCAAAATTAGGATATCAATCCCGCTACTATTCAGTATCAAGTTTATGTCCCTAGCGCTGTGATTTTTATTTGTCACGAGCTTTAGCGACAGAACGTATATAAATTTCAAAGTGAATAAGTGTTCCATTACATTGACACGACAATGTCAAAAAGGCGCCTTGTAACAAGAGGCTCATCTTATTAGACTAAAATAACAACGCTAACCACTGTCTGTGCAAGAATAACAGTTGTACTTCTAAACCTTTCGCGCACTCTTACTCATTCGAAGTTTTTCATCTTTCATGTGATATAGACTTCAACGTGTTTAAAACACAACACTAAGACCAGTTTTAAAAGTTTGTATCAATTCGGTCGCGGGAAACGGATTTTTTTTCAAGAACCGGGGAGACAACCAACAGCCTTTAACTTTAATCCTGACATGATGGTGGCTCCTAGGTACCTTGGGTGCGCCACCTTTTTCGACCCCACAAAGAGGAGAATCCATGAGCCACAGACCGCTTATTCCTATTAATCTTTCCGCCTTCTAGGTTTCCCTTAGAGGGCAACTTCAGTACGGTACCGTAAAGGAGTGGACTCCACGGATTCCTCAGTAGTAGTCCCCAATATAATTATTATTAATACCAATACACTCTTCCCTCCACTGTACGCCTGTACGTAAGTGCCAGTATGCTCGTAAATCTACGTCGTGTTTCCCCGGATCTCGCGACATGAACGGGTCTGTACCCGATCACGCCCGCTGAAGTCTACATCAAAATCTATGCATTGTTATTAGGTATTGCCGAATCCTAGTTATCGCTACACGTTTACTAATTAGGTTCGCACAGTTCTACTATATGTCTTAACTGAGAGAAAAACATCGCTTTAATGCTGTGCTTTTAACATATTTATAAGATATATTAATCTATCATGTTTATACAAAATTACTGTGGTATAAACTTTCCCTTCACATAGCCAATTTACAAGTTAAGAAAAAGGTTTTGTTTGTTTAACGATAAGACTACAGCACATTGGTTTATTAATCATCGGTTTTTAGATGTCAAACATTTAGTAATTTTGACATATAGACTTAGAAAGGAAACCCGCTACATTATTCCATTAGTAGCAAGGAATCTTTTATATGCACCATCCCACAGACATGATAGCACATGCCACGGCCTTTGATATATCAGTCGTGGTGCACTGGCTGGAACGAGCTGAGTATACAGATACCTATATTCTAAACATGAAACTAATTCGTAAGTAATGTTTGTCATAAATATAAAAATCTGGTTTGTGCCCACTCTTAATATCGTCCCTGTGGAAGTGGATACTATACACCCCAAACGTGAGTGTCAGTTCCGTTGATTTTGGATGGATTTGGCTGGCTAATAAGCGTGTAGGAATGCAAGGACTGAATGTGAATACACCAGCTATTAGGATATGATGAAGGTTTAATTTATGACTCATGATCTTCACGTCTTTATCATTTCAGGCTGAGATGCAGAGACGTCGCGTCTGCACTTAACTTGAAATCACAGACCAAGACTGGTAAGTGTGATAGAGAATAACACACGAGTACCCGTTAGAAACGATTTATCTCACAGCGGGTGTTTGCTAAATATATCTAACTCGCTTTCAGTGGCGTAGTCAGAGGTTGGATGGGGGCACGGTAACCATGCCCCCACATCAAACTTTAATTTTTAAAATTAAATTTGATAAAATAATCCATCCATCCATACATACAAAGTGTGGGTGCCCCCCCCCCCCCCCCCCCACACACACACACCATAAAATCCTGGCTACGCCAGTGCTCGTATTCGCTTGTTATATACTTTTGAATACCAGGAGTTGTGAGATAAATAATATCTAACGGGCACGAGCATACTATTCTATTTCTTACACACGCTTAAAAAGTCAATTTTAATATAGTTTAACAGCAAAACACTAAACAAAGTTAATAACGTCAAATATATATATATATATATATATATATATATATATATATATATATATATATATATATATATATATATATATATATACATGTATGTATATATTCTTCATAAAAAAAGTAGAGGAACCTCAAATATTAATGTTAATATCAACTATTAGACCGAACATACGTTTTGACCACAGACATCCTAGTAGATAGGTAAATACTTTAACGTGCTCATATACCACTAGGGTTTCGAACACGCACATCCAGAGTCCGACCTCCGATAAGATCGGTGGCCTGACTCGGGATGTGGGGAGGGGGAGGGTAGAGTTGAAAATGGGCAGAATTCCGGAAATAGCGATTGGTAAAAAAGTTAATAGAATTACAAAAAATAAATAAATAAAAAGTTACACGCCAAAAATAAAAATAATTGACTGCTCGGCCGAATATTTATATACTAGTAATTTGGAGCATTTTAGAAGGACAGTCCAAAATTAAATAAGAGAAAGGAGAGAGGATCGGACTATTTAATAATATTAAGAAAAGAAAGTAATTTCGACATAAAATTTTGAACGCAGATCTAAAAGTTTAAAGTCCGATCGATATGTCCACGTGAGTGGCTCGTTAAGGCCGTTTGGGTGCACAGCTTATGTGGACGAGATGGGTTGCATCCCGTCAAGAAAACGCCTAGATTGACAATCATTAGACGTTGAAGGTGTAGTGCTGTGCTGAAATACAGATCTTGAGAAGCCGGATTCGTCTGAACGAGAGAGAGAGAGAGAGAGAGAGAGTATCAGACTAGAGTATAGTCCAGTCGTCATGGGTAGGCATGGTGGTGCGGACGGGCCCGACTCCGGAGGATACGAGATGGTATCACTATAAAGCAAAGTCTAGAAAAGAGTAGTAGGGGCCGACCCTGCTTCCTGTTTCTTCTCAGAGTGGGACAGTCAATCTTCCAGTGCTGCTGAAACAGGTTCGGACATGTAGAGACTAAACGCGAACAACCGTGGCATTCTGCAGAATGGCCGTCATACAAGTCACGAAAAAAACAAGTCGACATTGTTAGCCGGAGAAATGACGTGGAGGCAAGGAATCTCGCTAAAAAAGAATCCAACCTGGTGGTGCAGGCTGTCGAAACGAGAAGCATTCCAGCGTTCAATCAGTTCCAATGGCCGCATACATCCCAGTAGAAAACTTCATTTCGCTGACAAAAATAACGAAATGAAGGATCTCCAAGTCGAGCACACGAATGAATGAATGAATGATTGTTTAACGACACCCCAGCACGAAAAATACATCGGCTATTGGGTGTCAAACTATGGTAATGCAAACAAATAAGGTGATGATCAACATCAATATAAAAATTCAAGATTTATATAAAAACAGTGTAAGGAACTGTGCAAAAATGCAAAAATCACAGATAGATACTGACTTTTACTCAAAATTGTGCCGTATTGGCCATTCTCAAAGAGAATGTTACAACCCTGCACCACGGTGAGGTTACAGCACGCGCAGGGGTCGAGCACACGGAGCACGTGCTGTGTGCACAAGGAAACAAACACGTCTTACCGCGTCGAGCTCCAGACTGGGAATGGTCATCCTAGTAAAGAACGTTCAGGTCTGTTTATCAACAAACCGAAACACATTCCATAGTTTGCACGTGCACCACGCAGTTTCCCCGTACTCGATTTTGACCATTTTCTGGAAGGTTGATTAATCACTGTGGAACAGTATTTCTGTCAATCTTTCTCATTCTGTTGATTATACAGTTGTTGTTGTTTTGTTTGTGGCGTATACATCGAATGCCATAGTCAGTAATAAGCCCAGACCTTTCCCCCATTGAACACGTCTGTGACATGATAGGGAGAGGTGTGCGTCAACGCCAAAGACCGCCGACCACATTAGCGGAACTTAGTCAGGCGCTGCAAGAGGAGTGGAACAGATTCCCTCAAATGGCCACTGGGAGACTCGTACGCAGTATGCTTTGTCGACTGAATGAATGTCTGACACATCGTGGCGGTATCACCCACTACTGATAAAAAAACATCAACTTTCAAATTTCACTTCTGACCCCAATCGTCCTTCAAGATCTTTGGCTTCCATAAAACCTACTGTAATACTGAGCTACCGTTTGTAATGTTTGCCCAATTAATTCACTATTATCATATAACCATTCCCCACAGCTAATATACCTTACAAGTTTGGCAATTCTCCACCTACTTATTTTGAAGAATATATATATATATAGAGCAAACTTTACACCTCCCCGTGTGTGGGCACCAGTATTGGAAAGCCTAGTGTTAGGCTCAGACTACCAACTGCCACGACAAAGTTGGCCAACGTTCTGCTCTCACGACTTCTACGACTGTCCAGTTGCTAGTCTGAGCGAGCGCTCTTACAACTCGATTCTCCTCGTATAACCCATTAGTTGTTAATCTGAGCGCATCCGTCATAAGTCGGGAGTTGGGGAAACTACAACGCAACCGTCGAGTTGGCCAACTTCGTCGTGACAGTTGGTAGTCTGCACCTGGCATTACGTCCGATGATGGCTCGAGCGATCACAACACATTACCCAGACCAAGAGCAGCTGCACCACGGTTAGCGATCATCGCGCTGTCCCGTATGATGACGATTTACGACTTCGGTTCACCTCCGCCCACAAAGTGCACTGCGATCGCATATGGTTTTAATGAATAAATTGTATCGTGTAAGCAGCTTTAGCATCTCGCTCACGGTACTGCCTGGCGCGGAATAAATCGTTTATTAGGACAACGATTATCAATAGGTGCTTGGCTCATTCACTTGTTGAATTATAGGCGTACGGCTCCAAGTTGTGTAGGGGGAAGGCTTATTTTTGCCCGAATTAAACGAAAATGCCCGAATCTGGATAAAACAGCTAGATTTTTTTATTTAAGGACACAGCTAGACCACATTGACTTACTAATCATCGGCTATTGGATGTCAACCATTTGGTAATTCTGACACATAATCTTAGAGAGGAAACCCGCTACATTTTCCCATTAGTAGTAAAATATTAGATTTATATTCACCATCCCACAGACAGGAGAGCACATACCACGGCTTTTAATATATCAGTCGTGGTGCACTGGCTGGATCGAAAAAATAGCCCAAATGGGTCAACTGACGAGGACTGATCTTAGACCGATCCCTCATCAGGCGAGCACTTTATCACTGGGCTTCGTCCAGCCCCAAATATAAATGACAACTTTTATTCACATTTGCATTGCTACTAAAGAGCAATATATGGTTACAAACGAAGCACTGTGTATTTGTACATTTTGAGTGAAATGATGCAAATACATGGTGACATGTTCTCAGGCCAGATCAGTTTGAAAGTTATACAATGTATTCCTGAGTTTGTTGCATTGTAAGATGTTTCCGACTAATAAAATATTTCTACGATTAAACTTACATATTAAATATATTTTCTTGTTTAGAATATCAGTGTGTGTATATTTAATGTGTTTCTTGTCGTCTTAATATTTGTAAGAAGCCGAAACTGGATTTTGTCTTCAAATAATTTCGTACGTACGAAAAAATAATTATTTTAGGAAACAAAATAAAATTTAACCTAGTACGAATATTAGAACGATCAGAAACATGTTTAATATACTAGTACGAATATTAGAACGATCAGAAACATGTTTAATATACAGCCACTAATATATTATGCAGAAAAATCTATTTCATATCTAATTGCAATCGTTAAAAGTCTGTCAGTCGATAACATCTTAAAACATTGCAGCAAACTCAGGAATGTCCCTTTAAGTCGTTAAAATGATGTTATTAGTCGTAAACATTTTACAGTAGAAGCAGATTCGGGAAATTCCATTAGTTAGCAGTATACCAAATAGTTTCTCACTGGGTCAAAGTTCGAAGTGCAGCCAACTTTCCATACTGCAGTTAATGCTGCCAGTTGATAAATGTAACAGTGTCGTCATAAAATATTGTGTGGGTTTTTTTTCTGGCCAGAAGTTCTTTGTAATTCAGTGTGAAATAGTGTCATTGTATCTATCAACTTTTGTTGTGCTTAACATACGTGCGGGGTTCTATTAAAGATAGGATGACAATGTTTGTGCGGAACTAAGACTATATACATATATCCAGCACTTGCTTTAAAAATGCCCTACAATTAGGTTAGCGTTCTGCTCTGTCAAAATTCTAGCTAGAACATTTCTTTTCTGATTTACTTTAACGGTGATGGGTTATTAAATTATATTATTAAATATCCAAGGCGTATATATGTTGACTGAAACGCCGTCTATGTAATATGATTTGGTGGTATACCCCGTACTGGTCTGTTTACCGTATACTAGTATGTTTATAGGGTAAACATGCGAATGTATTAAAACAGCAGTTCAAGGCACGGCGGAATTAACAAGACATTGGTGGGGGTGGGGGTCTGACTGAGATCGAGGGCGCAAAGCAAAGTTTTCAGGGGGTTCGGGGGCATGCTGTCCTGTACAATTTTGAAACTAGATTTCCTGAAATGCAATTTCCTACATTCTACATGTAAAATTCATCTCTGCCTTAAGATTTACTACCAAAAATATTTTTTTTGATCCAGCCCAGCCCCCACCTCCCCCCCCTCCCCACTAAAAAAAAAAAATAATAATTAGGAAATCATGTTATAAGTTGGCGAAGCGAGACTTCCATTTTATTATTTATGCATTTTTATTATTTTTTTATTTTATTATTAATAATAATTGATTTTTGGTAACTACGGTAGAATACAAAATGTCAGAGACTTCCGACATTAGTTACATCAAATTACTATGTTCCACAAATTAACATGACATTTGCGCTTCTTGTGTGACAGCTTGAAGCGAACGTATCTTTTCTAATGCTAATATCTAATGTTTCCAGCCGTGTGTTAGTGTCCATATAGCTCTTATAGTTGTATTAGGGTACAGTGTTTCCACCACATTTCGGTTTTAATCAAAATAATTGAAGTCTTTTGTATGTCTTGTTTCCGCAGAAGAGCCTGATTCCGGTAATTGATAACCCACAGTAGAACGAAACTAAATTATTAGAAACAGTATTTAGCATGTAGAATGGAAACTCGGGTTCTTCTCCATGTAATAAGGATGTTGAGATGTCCAACTTAAATGGCATGCACGTACTGGTATGTATGAAGACAAACGTACACGTGTACGCAGTGTAGTTAACCTGCGTGCAGGATGTAGCTCAGTTGGTAAAGCGCTCGGTTGAGGTGCTTGGTTCGGACGATCGAATCCCCTCAGTGGAACCATTATTTAACTCCCCCTCCCATCCCACGACTGGCATATAAACTGTCGTGATTTATTCTGTTCTGACTGTGGGAAAGTGGATATAAACGTACCCTTGCTGCTAATGGAAAAAAGCAGCGGAGTTCCTCTATAGATTACGTGTCACAATTATTAAATGAGACATCCAGTAGCTGATGATTAATTAATTAATTAATTTATGTGCTCGAGCGGTGTCCTTAACACACTTTAACTTAGACACCAATTGTAGTCAACCCTGCAGGGAGGTAGCGGTTCTCAACTTACACGACATGCCCGTACTGGTATGTATAGTGACACGTGCACGTACACCAATTGTAGTCAACCCTGCAGGGAGGTAGCGGTTCTCAACTTACACGACATGCCCGTACTGGTATGTATAGTGACACGTGCACGTACACCAATTGTAGTCAACCCTGCAGGGAGGTAGCGGTTCTCAACTTACACGACATGCCCGTACTGGTATGTATAGTGACACGTGCACGTACACCAATTGTAGTCAACCCTGCAGGGAGGTAGCGGTTCTCAACTTACACGACATGCCCGTACTGGTATGTATAGTGACACGTGCACGTACACCAATTGTAGTCAACCCTGCAGGGAGGTAGCGGTTCTCAACTTACACGACATGCCCGTACTGGTATGTATAGTGACACGTGCACGTACACCAATTGTTTTTAACCATGCAGGGAGGTTGCGATTCTCAACTTAGGACACGCTCGTACTGGTATGCATAGTGACACGTAGGCTACACGTACACCAAATGTAGTTAACCGTGCAGGGAGGTTGCGGTTCTCAACATATGGTATCCACATACTGCTGACATGTGTAGTCACTCATACGTTTGAGGAAACGTGTACCGGTAGAAATCGAAATAACGTTTAACACCATTCTATGCGCTCTGTGTACACGTTTCTGGTAGGTCCATATGTGTAGAAAGACATTTATAAGTTGTAACCGGCCTTGGTGATGTGGTTAATCCATCGGACATAAGGCTGGTTGGTACTGGTTTCGCAGCCCGATACCGGTTCTTATCCAGAGCGAGTTTATCGACTCAATGGATATGTGTAAGACCACTACAACCTCTTCTCTCTCACTAACCACAAACAACTAATCCACTGTCCTGGACAGACAGCCCAGGTGTCTGAGGTGTGTGTGTGCCCAGGACAACGTGCTTGAACCTTAATTTGATAAAAGCAGGAAAATAAGTTTTTTAAAAAGAAGAGTATTTTAGGTGGCTTTAACATGCCAACTATATATGACCTTTGTATTTTTATTACATGCACATTTAATCTTACTATTGTAATAAAGACCATTCTGACCGTGCAATAACAATATTTTCTTGAACATGTGTGCAATACAAAATTTCACATGCGTAATACGTGTTCATTCAAATGACATCATGTTAATCATGATATCCAAAGGTGGTTGGTAATAAATACAGAACCACATAGAGTTGTTTCCCCGTGTTATTTGTTGCACTCGTTTATAGTGCGCAGGATTTAGACCACTCGATCGCGTGGTATAATACACTATAAACTCGCGCAATCCCCCCCCCCCCCCCCGAAAAAAACAACAAAAAAAACACCAACGAAAAAAACCCCCACCAAAAAAAACCCCACCAACAAAAAACAAAAACAAAACAAACAAAACAAAAAAACACCAACAAACAAACCTCCAAAACATGACATATGGTTCTGTGTATGTATGTGCTATCATAGTCCTATAATTCGTGTACGTATTACTGTCGCTTTTGCGACCAGTACACGTGTATATATACTCTTCAAAAGAAGAAACGCAAAACCACATTGTCGTAACATTTGGAGAATTGATTTAATTATTGAATGGTGAGTCCGATAATTACCAAATGTTGCAGGATTGTTCACAATTCACTCTAGTCCATTGTGAGTAAGTGATAGGACACACCACCAAGGTCAAGGTCATCTGGAGTCAATACCGGGTGTGGCCTCCGCGTGTGTTGACAACTGCCTGGCACCGCCTGCCCATTGAAGCAACCAGAGTACGGATGACGTCCCGGGGGATGGTGGCCCACTCGGCCTGCAAGGTTGCTGCCAGCTCGGGCAGGGTCTGGGGCTGTGGTTGTCGCTGTCGGAGGCGTCGGTCCAACTCGTCCCATAGATGCTCAATTGGGTTCAAATCCGGTGATATCGATGGCCAAGGAAGGACATTAATGTTGTTGTTCTGTAGGAAAGCCGTTGTGAGACGTGCTGTGTGAGGCCTGGCGTTGTCATGTTGGAACATTGCGTTGGCGTTGGCCATAACTGGAACGATGTGTGGCCGGAGGATCTGGTCAATGTAGCCCTGTGCATTCAGGTTGCCCTGCACGTGGACCAGGTCAGTTCTGCCAGTGTGTGAGATGGCTGCCCACACCATGACACTACCCCCGCCGAATCTGTCCACTTCCTGCACGCAGTTTGCCGCATAACGTTCACCACGACGCCTATACACGCGACATCTTCCATCATGACGTCGGAGCAGAAATCGGGACTCGTCACTGAACCACACCTGTCTCCATCGCAGTTGAGGCCATTGTCGATGAATCTGGCACCACTGCAGTCGGAGTCGACGGTGTTGTGGTGTTAAGATGACACCTCGAACTGGACGCCTGGCACGAATTCCTACCTCACGTAGGCGGTTCCATACGGTCTGGTCGGATATCTTGCGCAAACCTGGTATTGCTGCGGCTGTGGAGGTGGCAGTAGTCAATCGTTCCCGAAGGTGGCGTACCCGGATGTAGCGGTCCTGCCCGGGGGTAGTGACCCGTGGTCGACCGGATCTAGGGAGGTCACGTGTTGATCCATGTTGCTGGTAACGGTCCCACAGTCTGGAGATGGTGCTTGGGGACACATGGAATGCCCTGGCAACGGCCGTTCTGGATTCGCCTGCGTCTAGTCGGCCGATGGCATTGTTTCTCTGCGGTTCACTGAGACGTGGCATGTCCTGGATTGTCAACTGTCGGCCAGATACAGAGGCCAGGCAAGCGAACACCCTGCACTTTTATACTGTCGGTGTTCATGTTGCACGTGCAGACAACGCACGTGCAGTGGTGACGTGGCTGCGTTTTTGCGAATATTCACATTTTGGAACTTTATTGTACAGTAGCTGCGTTTTATCGAATGTAACCGTGGGAATGTGTTTGGGACGTGCAATGACCTTATATTCACAAAGCATGAACCGGTAGGAAATATAAAATCGGAGTTATAACCCATTTGTACCCTTTTGCGTTTCTTTTTTTGAAGAGTATATAAACAGGAAATAGCAACATCCTTTAGTTTGCGATACAGGTCGAAACGTGACTTAGTAATGTGCATTATATTTCACCTGTTGGATGCTTCAAAAGGTAAACATCGTACATCGTGTTTAGTTTAGCTAAAGTACATATGCCATCCCTTGAGTGGGCGGGACGTAGCCCAGTGGTAAAGCGCTCGCTTGATACGCGGTCGGTTTGGGATCGATGCCCGTCGGTGGGCCCATTGGGCTATTTCTCGCTTCCAGCCAGTGCACCGCAACTGGTACATCAAAGGCCGTGGTATGTGCTATCCTATGTATGGGATGGTGCATATAAAAGATCCCTTGCTGCTAATCGAAAAGAGTAGCCCATGAAGTGGCGACAGCGAGTTTCCTCTCTGAATATCTGTGTGGTCTTTAACCATATGTCCGATGCCATATAACCTTATATAAAATTTGTTGAGTGCGTCGTTAAATAAATCATTTCCTTCCTTCCATCCCTTGAATTAAATGCATTGCCTGCTGTAAACTAGTTTAGTGTAAAAAAATAAAAAAATAAAAAATAAAGAACGTACGCATATCACATACACACACACACACACACACACACACACACACACACACACACACACAAACGCACACATTGGACATTTAAAATCGGTATAATAATATCATGACAGAACGAAATGGAAGAATCAAATCACGTTTTATGTATTGTTTTACACCAATTAGAGTTCTGTGTCTAGAACCAGACACCACTAAATCCACATTAAGAGGTATTACTATTTTAAAACACTGATTTGTGTTTAAAAATACTTTATTAACGTTGAAAACATGTCTCGAATACGTGTATTGGGCGCTCTTCTAGCGACACCGAACATAATGGGTAGAAGCTGATTCGTCACAAATGTCACGTTGGTGACATATATCAACATCGCGCAACCAATTACGGCGCAATATTTATTCATGACGAATATTTCATTTGTCATAATACTCCCATCCATTGCACATTTCCTTCGGGTTTTTGACAAGATGCCATTTAATTCTGGTTTAATTTTTTTTTACCGAGATAACCAAAATATCCTCATTAAGTTTATTATCCCCAAAATGTATTTTTTTATATGACGGATCAAAGAATAAAATGATGTTTGATGCATTGCCTTGTTTTGACACAGTACAGAGGTTATCGCTGTTGAAAATATCGCACGTGCCAATTAACGCTTAGTTGTGTGCTTTTATAATCAGCAAGTAACGGGGCCAGTTGTCTCAGGTACGTGGGTACCGGCCTCGGTGTTGTCGTGGTTAAGCCACCGGACATACGGCTGGTAGGTACAGGGTTCGCGGTACAGTACCGGCTCTAACGCTGAGCGAGTTTTAACGACCCAATGGGTAGGTGTAACACAATTTACTTCATATACATTTGGGGCGGGACGTAGCACAGTAGTAAAGCGCTCGCTTGATGCCCGATCGGTCTGGGATCGATCCCCATTGGGCTATCTCTTGTTCTTGCCAGTGCCCAACGACTGGTATATCAAAGGCCATGGTATGTGCTATCATGTATGTGAGATGGTGCATATAAAAGATCCCTTGCTACTAATACAAAATAGCGCGTTTCCTTTCTAAGACTATAGATCGAAATTACCAAATGATTAATAAATCAATGTGATCTAGTGGTGTCGTTAAACAAAACAAACTTCCATGAAGGTTGGATTTAATTATTTTAAAGCTATTTCCTGTTATTTAACACTAACAATTTTCGTAAGTCACGATTTGTATAAATCATTGAAAAAACTAACATTACCACTATTCTATCAATATGCACTTTACGAAAGAAAAGAAAAAACGAAAAACAAGAACAACACACCCCACCAAGAAAAACAAACAAAACAAAACAAAATACAACCCCAAAATAAAAACTAACTGAAAACAACAAAAAATCCGAAATCCAACAACAACCACCACCTCCTAATAAAATAAATAACTAATAATAATAATAATAGTACCTCAGGAATGTAGTTTTATAATATAAAAACTGTATCATTTCAAAGTGTTTATTTTGAAAATTATACATGAATGGACGTTTAACAACGCAGACACAAATTGGCTGTCAAAGTTAAATCAACCAATGATGCACAACATGAGAGAGATGATGCAATTTAAAAAAACCCAACAAAAAACCACACCAAACCCCCCCCCCCCCCAAAAAAAAAAAAACCCAACAACACAACAAACAACAACAACACCCCCCCCCCCCCCCCCCCCCAACAGATCTTAGGTAATACAGTGTATCGAGCTGTTGTTTTCAATAAAATTAACAGGGAAGGGATTTAACTCAGTCGCTTGAGGTGCTTGCCTCGCAGGATCGAACCACCTCGGTGGATCCATCAAATGATTGTGGATGGGTTTTTTCGCTTCAACCAGTGCACAACAACTGGTCAAAGGCAGTTGTATGTGCGTTCCTGTCTTTTGGAAAATGCAAATAAAAGAACCCTTGCTGTATTAGGAAAAAATGTAACTGGTAAAGCGTTCGCTTAATGCGCGGTTGGTCTGGGATCGATCCCCGTCCGTAGGCCCATTGGGCTATTTCTGGCTCCAGCCAATGCACCACGACTGGTGTATCAAAGGCCGTGGTATGTGCTATACTGTTGTGGGATGGTGCATATGAAAGATCCCTTGCTGCTAATCGAAAAGAGTACCTCATGCATAGGTAACAGCGGGTTTCCTCTCTCATATTTGTGTGGTCGTTGACCATATGTTCGACGTCACATAACCGTAAATAAAATGTGTTGAGTTCGTTGTTAAATAAAACATTTCCTTCCTTCCTCTGGTAGCTACAAGTCAGAATTACCATGTTTGACATCCAATTAACCATGACTGAATTATAATAAATAAAACAACAAAAACTAAACTACTTACCAAAAGTTGAACAAAAACATCCACGTATCTAGAATGGTAAAAATATGCATAAAATTAATGTAATAAATTAATGCTAAAATATAAACTTGTTAACAACATATTACAAGATACTGACTAATGTGTGCTATATTCGCCACTTTTTATAGATAGATAGATAGGTTGATAGATAGATAGATAGATAGATAGATAGATAGATAGATAGATAGATAAGTAGGTAGACACTAGTTTAACGAGCCTGCATCTAATATCGGTTCAAACACGTTCGTTGTGGATGACATAATACATATATTTCTTTGGGTAATGTATACTGCTATGCTATTTATTGCCTATTGATGATAAGTAAGCTTTGCTTGTGTAATATAAACTCACCATGCTTGTTTTTGTCTTTGTAGATGGTAAAACAGAAACTCAGCGCTCGATGCCAGCCTTGCTCGCCTGGACACTCAGAATTAGGATACAGCTAAAATGCGTTTGACAATCCAAATCACTTTTGCTATTTCATGGAATCGTCGAATTTCTGATACAAAAAATACCCCCAACAACAACTCCCTAATAACATAGATGCATTTTGTGAATGTTACGAATCAAAACAATTACTTTTTACAATGAATTCAGGCGCGTGTGCAGGAGTTTTAGCAGGAGAGGGTCTACAATATTGCGACTGAAGTTTATGGGGAGGTGGGTGGATGAGGGGAGTGGGGAGTCGTGTTATGCTCACCCGGAAAATATATTGAGATAAAAAAATTTGCTTGAGTAGGGAGGGGTTTCGACCCCCTATACCCTCGCCCTGCACACGCGGCTGCAATTTTCAGTTGTCTTTCTGTTTTTATTATGGACATTAAGTTAATGTTTATTTTCATGCATTACGCTCGCGTAAAAATTGTTCTCTTTCTCGACATAGGAGAGACAGACGATCCATTGCTATCTAACTTTCTGTATTAAAGTTGCAAGTATGACAACAATTGCTGTTGGATTTATGTGTTATTTATCAAACTAGTCGTTATGACCAGGTCAGGTCAGGACATATTGTCAGAGCAAGCTGTTGTAGCGCACGCCAGTCATGGGCGCAGGTGTCGACTTATGTGTTATTTATCAAACTAGTCGTTATGACCAGGTCAGGTCAGGACATATTGTCAGAGCAAGCTGTTGTAGCGCACGCCTGTCATGGGCGCAGGTGTCGACTAATGCTGGCTCCTTCGTCCAGGACAGGGAAGGGATTGGGGTGGGTGGTAAAAGGGACCGCCGGCGCTTGGCAAGTGCAAGAGAGCACCAGCAGCCCGACCAGGGTCGTTAACGGGCGGGGGATTACTGTGATAAGTGGATGTTCTTTAAATAACCATATGGGGGTGTGCGTATTCGTGGGTATGGGTTGGGAAAGAGTAAAGTGTTACACGCCTGAATAATTTTGAGTTGGCGGATCCAGAGGAGGTTCACAATGGTCCCGTGCGCCTTTTAAGGGGGAAACCAGTTGTAATCACACAGACTATACCTATCGAATAAACAGCACGGGGTCTTTCATATATTTGATAGACACGACAGTAAATTCTACAGTTTTTATTACACTGGAGTCCATCCAGGGCGATCGATCCTGCTACCAGTGGCACTTAAGGCGAGAGCTCTATCACTGACACCCACCCGTCCGGACACGGTGTACAAAGCAAGATAAGTTACTGAAACAAATACCGCTACCAGAATCATCCCCCCCCCCCCCCCCCCCCAAAAAAAAAAAGAGAGAAAAAAAAAACCCGAAGAAAACAAAACGTCACAAAACCCTTCACAATAAAAAGCCCCACAAAACAAAACACAGTGGCGCACTCAGTGTCGAATCGAGCATGAGTCACAACGAGTCTGTGAAGCGGGCGGGTGGCGAAGGACGAGTGGTAGTAATATTGCAATTTCTTATATTATCATAACAGGCAGGGATGGATGCAGGATTTTTCTAGGGAGGAGGGACACTTACTAACAGTATTCAGAAGAACATTAACAATGTTAGTAACATGTATTATCTATATGGTAATCTTCCACAGACAGATCAAGCTGATCATTGTAAACGTGTTCCCCACTAAAAAGAATAAATGTGTATTATGTATATTTGCTAAACACTGGGTCTTTCAGAGCTCTTCGCATTTTTGAGAGGTGCGCACCTCCAACACCCTCGAGGGCATTTCTTACAATTAAATTAATGCAATAAACTGAATTGAATTGAATTAACCTCGCGAACAGTACCTTTTTACTACTATATGCATTGACGTAGCCAGTTTGGAGCATTGGGTCCATGATCCTACCCAGTCACCCCCCCCACCCCCCTATACACGCGCAAACAATGTAGGTCGCCCCTCAGTATAAACCCCTTGCTAAGCCAATGTCTACGTACCACAACTCTGACATCAACTGTCCTGATAAACAATCAAACAATCAACTTTTATCTCGTTTGATATATCCCTTCAACACTTGTAGAAAAATAATGCAACAGAACAGCACAATAGTTATCTGTTGTCAAAAGGTAGTATTCGATCCATGCACATATATTTTACATTTATACACATTTAACATAAATATAATTCTTAAATGAAAACCCCCCAGCATTTCTGAAGTTAAAATAACAGAAGAATGTACGTAGTGTCGCTTTGATATCAATAAGCATATTAAAACGTCAAAGCATTGTTGACGTCACGTCAAAGGACTCTTCTCGTTTTTATGGCAACGTTTCCGGCCATTTTCGTAACTTAACGAAACATGAAAAAATGTATTCTTCTCAACTTTAAAACCACGAAGCGGGCTGCTGTTTCGTGGATTTCGTCTACATCAGCCAAAGACTGATGTACAACAAGGTAGATTTAGGAACATTTTAATGGGATTCCTAATTTAAGTGCTTGCTCAATGTGTTGAGCCTAGACTAATGCAATAAAACAATATTTAGGGGTCATCGCAGACTTGCCACGTGACCCCTGTGACACACCCTTGGATCCACGCATGAAACAAAACAAAACATGACATACAATACATTAAATACAAGTTGAGTTCATTTCGTATTATCTGTGGTACAGTTATTTTATTCAGTGCATATATAACAAAATAAAACTTTGCATAAAAGGTCGCATAAAATGACACAAGAGCAAAGAAACACTAATATCACTAATTGTAAAATATAGATCAATGAACTTCTTGAAGAAAAACAAGAACATATTTTTAAACAGAAAAGTATATCCTCTGACATTTGGAATACATTTTATGCAGTACTGTTCAAGCCAATTAGTGGAGCAGCTAACACGCAATATCTCACTGAATTGTGCACTTTTGGTTAAAAAAAACCCATTAATCTTGGCACACATATACCTTGACCCATTACAAAAAGCTCAGGTATGTATCCAAGTCAGTAACGTCCACTGGTAGCTAGGGAGGATCTACAAATACCCGCCAACCCCCTTTTAATGGGGCGGCTAACAAAACAAATTGTACACTTGTGGTTAAAAGCATGAAACTTGGCACATATATACTTTGACAATTACAAACATTTTCAGATATGAACCCAAGTTAGCAGCGTCCCTGGTGGCCAGGAAGGAGGTACAAGTGTTCCCTACCCCTTTTAGTGGGGTGGCTAACAACAAAGTGTGCACTTTTGGTTAAAACCATAAAACGTGGCACATGTATACCGTGACAATTACAAAAATGTTCAGATATGGACACAAGTCAGCAGCGCCACGGAGGGTCTACAAATGTCCCTTCCCCTTCCATATAGGGATTTCTTAATAACTTATCAGTACATACCTTCGCATGCATTCAAATGCATAGTTCTCACAAATGCTACAGTAATTCTAAATGTAATTTGTGAATAGCCATGGTGCATGTAGGGAGAGATTAAGGGGCTGGCAAAAGGATCAGCAATAATTTGATGGGAATGATTTGTATTTTCGTGCCATCACGCCATCCATGGTAACATGCACACCACAGACAACTCATGAAACGTACCACATAGACACCATGACGTATTAATAGTCAACAGTGACCCCTGGTGGCGGTGGATAACCAAACCCCTCAATGAAGGAAGTTCTTAATAATAATCGTAATAGTTTACATAATTATAGTACTTGTATTCAAATGTCTATGGTTTGAGAGTGAGTCTCTGTATTCCGGAAGGCGAGATGTAGCTCAGTCGGTTATGTGCTCGCTTGAGGTGCCTGAGTGGCAAGATCGAACCACCTCGGTGGATCCATTCAGCTGATTGTTTTTTTCTTCTCGTTTCAACCAGTACTCCACAACTGGACAAAGGCCGTGATATGTGCTTTCCTGTCTATGGGGAAATGTAGCGGGTTTCCTCTGATGACTACGAGTCAGAATTACCAAATGTTTGACATCCAATAGCCGATGATTAATTAATCAACGTGCTCCAGTAGTGTCTTTGAAAAAAAAACACTTTCTGAATTCGGAATGAAAGCACCACCTATTTTCCTCGTACGTCTCATTGCTTTAGTTTTCAATTTGTTTAATAAAAAACACTTCTTCAAAATAGATTATGTTGGCCACCAAGTCATCACCGATTAGTATCATTATTCCACGATACGTGTACAGCATTCGACTGAATCGGAGTGCAGAAAGACCCTTGCTAAGTACAAAGAAGGCGATTGATGATGCAGGTCATAAGAGGAGAAGCGACGAGAAATATTACAAATTGTTAGAAAGACCTTGCATATTACACCATAGATTCCAGATTAAAAGGCAACTTGTTTCGAGTGCTGCAGTAGGGAATCCTGAATAGGGAAAATGGTTTCCATTGTCTTCCACGTTTGGCAGTACAACATCGTCCATGCTCTGTCAACTCGTTCCAGGTTACTGGTCTTAACCCCACCCCCTCGACTGTTGTTTTATATTTCCAAATGAGGCAAAAGTAGTGTCACATCCTGTGAAGCTCACCACCAAAATTGCTACTATAGACTGTTCTGAAGACAAGGAAATAATCATAACATATTGTCCCATAGTTAATCTTCAAGAACCCGAGCGGTCAATGCCACCATCTAACCAGTCTGATGTACACTGTTAACACCTAAATGACAAGTTTCATCATTTGATTACCTTCAGTCAAAATGGGAGTATTGGGGTTGCCTTTGATACTTTCTATTATATATGGTATATGGTGTATATATCAGTATATCTTGGGCAAAGAAACATTCCAGTCCCTACCTGTCTTCCTTAGCTTCACAGGATGTGACACTACCTCTAAAAGGACATGCTGGGGTGCAACAAACTGATACCCTGATGTGACCGGTACCTTTATCTACACGGTGCTCAACCTTTACACCATCGTTTTAATGCTTCACAGACGAGCGACTAGAAACGTGTTGACAAAGCAAGGAAGGTGTTGTACTGCCAGAAGGTGAAGACAGTGAAAACCACCCTACCCACCCGGGACTCCTTACTACAGGACTCAACATGCTGGAATGTTGCCCACCAATTAACATATTGAACACAATGCATCCACTTCAGAGGGATGGGGATGGACGTTTGTTAAAGACAGCCAGTGCATGTGGCGTCCAAAGCCTACAGTGGAGTGAATAAGTGTGGTTGCAAGATTCTGAGTGAGTGTGGCATTAGATATGCATGCAATAAATGTCCATTGCAAATGCACCGACTGTAGCTGGGTTTTTTTGAGAAGTAAAATGTTCCATATAAACTGCATGCATGAGCAGTGGTATATGAACTCAGCAAATCATCTTGAGTGATATTAGTCCACTGTATAGTGCAATTCTTAATTTGGGTTAATTTAGAACATAACTACACTACCCTATAGTCCAATGAAACGTTGCCTTATCTAGAACTGAATGACACCAAAGCAAAACGCTGGCAAGACTCACAATAAATATTGCAGCTTTTTTCCTTAATATTTTGTCTCCATATTGTGTCAATTTTATAAATATTCATTAAGTAATATTTGGAATGACATCATTCTTTCCCTCCAAAAATTGCAGTTTAGACAACATTGTGAGGCTAGGTGGCACTGATGCTGACATATTGATACTAATAAGGCTTTGCATAGTAACATGGCCACTTCAATGTATCTTAAAAAGTGTTGCTTATTAAAAGTGATACCTAAGTCAATGGGTAACACGCACAAAAAATATGGTGCTTTTGACCGAAATGTCCACATTATTCTCAAATCTGGACCTAAGCTGCCTTCATTATCTTCAGAAATGAATAAAATAATCCATTTTGATGAACCGTATTTTTGATTCCCAAGATAAAAAGTTTGCACGTGACTAATGTCCCCTACCACCAAATCCGCTTCTGCGTCCTAACTACCCACAATTGTATATATTTAATGTAGCATTAGTACTTGCTGAATAAGATCTATTTAAATACAAGTAATATATGTAAACTATTACAGTTATTAATAATAAAAAAAACTCCATGGAGGAATTTTGTTATCCATCATGGTCAACCGACTTCTACGACTGTTTTATTGGGGAAAGCACCCAATTGAAATCAGTTATTGAGCTTTAAAGTTACAGATCATTGTGACGGGTGACACTCAGATTATTGTAAAGGGCGACACTCAGATCATTATAACGGGAGACACTCAGATGAGTGTAACGGGAGACACTCACATTATTATTACGGGAGACACTCAGTTCACTGTAACGGGCGAAACTCACATCATTGTAAAGGGAGGCATTCAGATCATTATAAAGGGAGACACTCAGATCATTGTAAAGGGAGGCATTCAGATCATTATAAAGGGAGACACTCAGATCATTGTAACGAGAGACACTCAGATCATTATAAAGGGAGACACGCACATCATTGTAAAGGGAGGCATTCAGATCATTATAAAGGGAGACACTCAGATCATTGTAAAGGGAGGTATTCAGATCATTATAAAGGGAGACACTCAGATCATTGTAACGAGAGACACTCAGATCATTATAACGAGAGACACGCAGATCATCATAACGGTAGACATTAATATCATTGTAACGGGAGACACTCAGATCATTGTAAGGGGAGACACTCAAATTATTGTAAGGGGAGACACTCAGATAATTGTAAGGGGAGACACTCAGATCATTGTAACGAGAGACACTCAGATCATTCTAAGGGGAGACACTTAGATCATTGTAACTGGGGACACTGAGATCTTTGTAACATGGGACACTGAGATCATTGTAACATGAGACACTCTGGTCATTGTAACGGGGGACACTCAGATCATTGTAAGGGGTGACACTCAGATCATTGTAACATGAGACACTCAGATCATTATAACGAGAGACACGCAGATCATCATAACGGTAGACATTAATATCATTGTAACGGGAGACACTCAGATCATTGTAAGGGGAGACACTCAAATTACTGTAAAGGGAGACACTCAGATCATTGTAAGGGGAGACACTCAGATCATTGTAACGAGAGACACTCAGATCATTCTAAGGGGAGACACTTAGATCATTGTAACTGGGGACACTGAGATCGTTGTAACATGGGACACTGAGATCATTGTAACATGAGACACTCTGGTCATTGTAACGGGGGACACTCAGATCATTGTAAGGGGTGACACTCAGATCATTTAACATGAGACACTCAGATCATTGTAACGGGAGACACTCAGACCATTGTAGTGGGGGACACTGAGATCAATTTAACATGAGACACTCGAGTCATTGTAACATGAGACACTCTGGTCATTGTAACGGGGGGCACTCAGATCATTGTAAGGGGTGACATTCAGATCATTGTAATATGAGACACTCAGATCATTGTAAGAGGTAACACTCAGATCATTGTGACAGGAGACACTCAGAGTACTGGAAGGGGATACACTCAGATCATTGGTAGGGGATACACTCAGATCATTGGAATGGGGATACACTCAGATCATTGGAAGGCGATACACTCAGATCACTCTAACGGGAGACCCTCAGATCATTGTAAGGGGTGACATTCAGATCATTGTAATATGAGACACTCAGATCATTGTAAGAGGTAACACTCAGATCATTGTGACAGGAGACACTCAGAGTACTGGAAGGGGATACACTCAGATCATTGGTAGGGGATACACTCAGATCATTGGTAGGGGGATACACTCAGATCATTGGAATGGGGATACACTCAGATCATTGGAAGGCGATACACTCAGATCACTCTAACGGGAGACCCTCAGATCATTGTAAGGGGAGACACTCAGTTCATTGTAATGGGGGACACTCAGGTCATTGTGACATGAGACACTCTGGTCATTGTAACGGGGGACACTGAGATCATTGTAACATGAGACACTCAGGTCATTGTAACGGGAGACACTCAGATCATAGTAACTGGATACACTCAGATCATTGTAACGGAACACATTCATATCAATGTAACGGGAGACACTCAGATAATTGTAACAGGATACACTCAGATCATTGTAAGGGGTGACACTCAGATACTTGTAAGAGGAGACGCTCAGATCATTGTACGGGGAGACACTCAGATCATTGTAAGGGGAGACACTCAGATCATTGTAAGGGGAGACACTCAGATCATTGTAAGGGGAGACACTCAGATCATTGTAACGAGAGACACTCAGATCATTCTAAGGGGAGACACTTAGATCATTGTAACTGGGGACACTGAGATCGTTGTAACATGGGACACTGAGATCATTGTAACATGAGACACTCTGGTCATTGTAACGGGGGACACTCAGATCATTGTAAGGGGTGACACTCAGATCATTGTAACATGAGACACTCAGATCATTGTAACGGGAGTCACTCAGACCATTGTAGTGGGGGACACTGAGATCAATTTAACACGAGACACTCGAGTCATTGTAACATGAGACACTCTGGTCATTGTAACGGGGGGCACTCAGATCATTGTAAGGGGTGACATTCAGATCATTGTAATATGAGACACTCGGATCATTGTAAGAGGTAACACTCAGATCATTGTGACAGGAGACACTCAGAGTACTGGAAGGGGATACACTCAGATCATTGGTAGGGGATACACTCAGATCATTGGAATGGGGATACACTCAGATCATTGGAAGGCGATACACTCAGATCACTCTAACGGGGGACCCTCAGATCATTGTAAGGGCAGACACTCAGTTCATTGTAATGGGGGACACTCAGGTCATTGTGACATGAGACACTCTGGCCATTGTAACGGGGGACACTGAGATCATTGTAACATGAGACACTCAAGTCATTGTAACGGGAGACACTCAGATCATTGTAACTGGATACACTCAGATCATTGTAACGGAACACATTCATATCAATGTAACGGGAGACACTCAGATATTTGTAACGGGATACACTCAGATCATTGTAAGGGGTGACACTCAGATACTTGTAAGGGGAGACGCTCAGATCATTGTACGGGGAGACACTCAGATCATTGTAAAGGGAGACACTCAGATCATTGTAAGGGGAGACACTCAGATCAGTGTAACGGGAGATACTCACATAATTGAAACATGAGAAACTCAGATCATTGTAAGTGGAGACACTCAGATCATTGTAACAGGAGACACACTGATCATTGTAAGGGGAGACATTCATATCATTGTAACGGGAGACACTCAGATCATTGTAAGAGGTGACACTCAGATCATTGTGACGGGTGACACTCAGAGCATTGGAAGGGGATACACTCAGATCATTGGAATGGGGATACAGTCAGATCATTGGTAGGGGATACACTCAAATCATTGGAAGGGGAGACCCTCAGATCATTGTAAGGTGAGACACTCAGTTCATTGTAATGGGGGACACTCAGGTCATTGTAACATGAGACACTCTGGTCATTGTAACGGGGGACACTGAGATCATTGTAATATGAGACACTCAGGTCATTGTAACGGGAGACACTCAGATCATTGTAACTGGATACACTCAGATCATTGTAACGGAAGACATTCATATCAATGTAACGGGAGACACTCAGATATTTGTAACGGGATACACTCAGATCATTGTAAGGGGTGACACTCAGATACTTGTACGGGGAGAC
Organism: Gigantopelta aegis; assembly: GCF_016097555.1. Classification (NCBI taxonomy): domain Eukaryota; kingdom Metazoa; phylum Mollusca; class Gastropoda; order Neomphalida; family Peltospiridae; genus Gigantopelta; species Gigantopelta aegis. The sequence continues at coordinate 68,491,577 of NC_054708.1, forward strand.
ACTCAGATCATTGTACGGGGAGACACTCAGATCATTGTAAAGGGAGACACTCAGATCATTGTAAGGTGAGAAACTCAGATCTGTGTAACGGGAGACATTAATATCATTGTAACGGGAGACACTCAGATAATTGTAACGGGAGATACTCAGATAATTGTAACATGAGACACTCAGATCATTGTAAGGGGAGACACTCAGAGCATTCGAAGAGGATATACTTAGATCATTGGAATGGGGATACACTCAGAACATTGGATGGGGATACACTCAGATCACTGTAACGGGCGACACTCAGATCATTGTAAGGGGAGACACTCAGTTCATTGTAATGGGGGAAACTGAGATCATTGTGACTGGAGTGACTCAGATCATTTAACATGAGACACTCAGGTCATTTTAACATGAGACACTCAGGTCATTGTAACATGAGACACTCAGATCATTGTAACTGGATACACTCAGATCATTGTAACGGGAGATACTCAGATATTTGTAACTGGATACACTCAGATCATTGTAACTGGATACATTCATATCATTGTAACGGGAGACACTCAGATATTTGTAACGGGATACACTCAGATCATTGTAAGGGGTGACACTCAGATACTTGTACGGGGAGAAACTCAGATCATTGTACGGGGAGACACTCAGATCATTTTAAAGGGAGACACTCAGATCATTGTAAGGGGAGACACTCAGATCATTGGACGGGGAGACACTCAGATCAGTGTAACGGGAGATACTCACATAATTGAAACATGAGAAACTCAGATCATTGTAAGTGGAGACACTCAGATCATTGTAACAGGAGACACACTGATCATTGTAAGGGGAGACACTCAGATCATTATAAGGGGAGACACTCGGCTCATTGTAACGGGAGAAACTTAGATTATTGTAAGTGGAGAAACTCAGATCTGTGTAACGGGAGACATTAATATCATTGTAACGGGAGACACTCAGATCATTGTAAGGGGAGACACTCAGATCATTGTAACATGAGACACTCATATCATTGTAACGGGAGATACTCAGATAATTGTAACATGAGACACTCAGATCATTGGAATGGGGATACACTCAGATCATTGGAAGGGGATACACTCAGATCATTGGAAGGGGATTCACTCAGATCATTGGAAGGGGATTCACTCAGATCGTTGTAACGGGAGACACACAAATGGGCCTATTAACAGGAGACACTCGAAATGTAATGGAATAGTTTGAAGGCTTTCTCAGAAGACAAAATTGTAAAGTAAGACAAATATTATATCAGGAGTTACTCAAATTGTAACGTGAAACACTTATTTATTGTAAACGGAGACTCTAAGATTTTATCTTTCGCTTTTTTGTTAATGTCTTTGGCTGATCCTATCGAAAACACGTAACGCCATGATGTAGTTCTTCTGGTTAACCTTTTGTTGAAAATGTACTTAAAATAAATACGAATGAAAAGTATCTTTATTTAATTATTAATTACTTAATAACACTGCTGTGCAAACATACTCCAAAAAAAACCCTCACAAAACAAAACGATTTGAACGCCAAGTTTAAAAACTTACACTCAACGACAGGACATTGTGTTATCATTAGTTAGCTTAATATTCAATCAGTTTCAGGTATTTTATCATAATTGCACTTCATATCCATAGGTACAAATGGTTAAATTTTTACTTTTTGTTTTTCAAATTAAGGTTCTGTGTTTGGTAGCTTGGTAGGTTCAGGCACGTCCATCCCACGCCCAGTTTGATTGGTTGATTGATTGATTTCAACTTATTTTCGTGCTTGTATCCAATTAAGGTTTAAGCACACTGTCATGGACACACACCTCAGCTATTTGGGATGTCTATCTAGGACAGTGGGTTAGTTGATAGTTGGTTAGTGGTTAGTGAGAGAGAAGAGGGTGTAGTGGCCGTATACCTACCCACTGAACCATTAAGAACTCGCTTTCGGTTGGAGCCGATACCGGGCTGCGAACCCTGTACCTACCAGCCTGTAGTCCGATGGCTTAACCACTGCTCCACCGAGTTCGGTTTGAAACATATCTGGCCATTGAGACTAAGTCTACATGGACATCAATAATCCGATGTTATGTCATGAAAAGACACAGAGCTGAAAGCGTGTTTGCCAATCGGAGTCCTCGGCTGGAAGATCACACGAGATCTCGCCAAGTCGGCGCCTCTACCGTGTGCGTGTACTGAGTGCCACTCTTGATTAGAATGGGCTCAAACTGGGAACCGGCCTCGGTGTCGCAGTGGTTAAGCCATCGGACTACAGGCTGGTAGGTACAGGGTTCGCAGCCCGGTACCGGCTCCATCCCAGAACGAGTTCTTAAGGGCTCTGTGTAAGGCCACTACACCCTCTTCTCTCTCACTAACCAACCAACTAACAATTAACCCACTGTCCTGGACAGACAGACCAGATAGCTGAGATGTGTGCCCATGACAGTGTGCTTAAACCTGAATTGGATACAAGCACGAAAATAAGTTGAAATCAATCAATCAACCAATCAAACTGGGCGTGGGATGGACGTGCCTGAACCTACCAAGCTACCAAACACAGAGAACGTGCCTATTAATTCTATACTGTGTCCACTCTGAAACTGTTCGTTCTGTTACTTTTCTAATTCCGAACCTATTACTACATCTTTTACTAATTAGTATAAACGCAATACCTTGTCACATGCATATTTACACATTTTTGTGTGATGTCGCTGTTTGTTTTTATAATTATGTAAAATTATGTTTATGCCTATAGGCAATGGTTTTGGCAAATACATGAATTGAACTGAAATGGATATAGGCACGTAAATACAATTGCTGGAAATCGGCTAAAACCTTAAGGTTAGCGTGGATACACAGGCATACTTGATCTCAGTTAAACGTATTGTTTAACGTCACCACTAGATTGCATTGATTTATTAATCATTGACCATTGGATGTCAATTTTTGATACGTAGTCTTATACGTTTTCCATTAACAGCAAGGGATATTGCATATGCACGTTCCCACAGACTGGACAGCACATATCACGGCCTATGAATAATAGGTCATCCTAAATGGTTCGATCATACGACACAAATACCTCAGGCGAGTCCCTCCTTTCTGTGCCAGTAATATATCTCAAAGGTTTGAATTTGTACTTGTGTGAATTCCGAAAATTTAAAGAATACAATTATAAAAATAAATGGGAGTAAACCATACCACAGGTTACACCCAAGTACTTGCGGTACAGTACATAAGTTGTATAGCCCGTCGATTCCAGTATTGGTAGTACTAAACCAAATAACTTCCGGCTGGGTCAAAGTTCGAGGTGCACCCAACGTTTGATAGAGAAGTTAACAACACAAGTCCTGTGATTGGTGATAAATGTGAGTGTGCTGGTTGTAAAAACAATTAGTTTCAGCTGAACAAAACATGTATGCAATCGTATTTCATCTAGTACACCCGTGTCAAGTAGCCTTGTGCTTGAAACACGTATGGGTACCTGTAAAAAATAAGTACTCAAATTATGTGTGGAACTAGGGTAGTTATATACGCTACCCGTTATTTTTTAAATGAGCAGCTTGAACAGAATTAGTTTCCTGATTCACTTTAATGGTGAGGGGTGGTAGTATTTTTATCCGTGGTGTTTGTGTCGATTGACACGCTGCAGGTTAGCCACATATGTTACTATTGTCGTCTATGGAATTTGATTTAGTAGTATACACCCTATAGCACATATTCAGTACATAATAAAAATATATTATGAATTTGTCATTTAATTTAATTAAACTATATTGATTGATTAATTAGCTCTCACTCGACCATGCAAGTTCACAATGACATTGACCGTGACAATATTAACTGTACATTGCTCTGAATGGAGTTTGAATCAAAGTTAGCACTGAGGAAAAGTTGGTTTTTGGTCTATAATTCATACTGTAAAGATTTGAATAATTTCTTTTTACATGGTATTTGACGTGCCATATACAACTCCTCTTAAAGCGGCAGTATCCAGAATATTTTTTATTATTTAAGCATATAGAACAGAAAATCCAATTACGTTTGGTGCATATATGACGCCGCACTCCGCATTGGTTTCTCTATGCTGGCTTATCCAGGTCAAAAACAAAGCCAGTATTTTGAAAGTGGGACACTTTTGACAGGCTCCTACCGATCTCGGTTTTCATTGGCTTATCACAAGTATAGAATTCCCCAACAAGAGATCACGTGAGATTTCGCAATTTTTGAACAAATTTAACTGTCTTCATTGAGGGGTCGTCTCATATCTCCAAAACATATTTATATCCATAGAGGTATGGTACTACTCTTTTCCAGGAGTCGGTGAGTGGGGGATATGCCTTGAAATTTTGACAGTGGCCAGCTGTTGGCATACGCGTTACATGTAAGGGGGTGGGGGTGGGGGGTGGGGTGGGTGGTGGTTGTGTTACTAATTACGTAACGCTCTAGGGGTAGAGAAAGAGGGTACTGTGTTCGATTTACGTAACATTTTTCAAGACTATATGTTATTTTTATTCATTACTTAGACCTAAAAAGGTGTTTTTTTGGAAATGCGCGGTTAGTCTAGGATCGATCTCCATCGGCGGGTATATAACAGACCATGGTATGTGATATCCTGTCTGTGGTATGGTACATATAAATGATCCCTTGCTAAAAAAAATGTAGCGGGTTTCCAAAGCGCGTGTTCAGGGATTTCAGCGGAGTTGGGGTTATAGCCTATGTTGAGCGAAGTTTATATGGGACCATGCTCCCCCCAAAAATACATTTCAATTTTTTTTAAGCTTGGGCAAGTAAGGGTTTCGACCTCCAATACCCTCCCCCTGCACATGCACCCGATTCCTCTCTAAGATTATATGTCAAAATTACCAAATGTTAGACATCCAACAGCAGATGGAAGGATGGATAGGATATGTTTTATTTAACGACGCACTCAACACATTTTATTTACGGTTGTATGGGGTCGGATGATTATTAAATCAATATGCTTTATCTTTGATGTCGTTAACCCCCCCCCCCCCCCCCCCAACTTTACCCTTTCCAAACGAAATAATATGTATTTGAATTTGTTGATTTTAACACGTAAAATTAAGAAGTGAAAACGTTCATTGTCTACCTTAGTATATTTTATTTTTTAAATATATACATGATTAATGTGTTACTAGTATACAAAATAAACTTTGAAAGTTCTACTAACACTTTATAAAATATCAGTTCTGAAATAGGAAGGTACGACTGTCGATAATACGTTGTCAAGATCAAACCGGTTTTAACGAAAGACTCTAGTACCGTATCCTCAACCGAACGTTCTTCGTGCAGCGCAAGATTTCTCTTTTAATTTTTTGAGACGAACCCTACAATTTGAAATCGACAAACGCACGCGTTAACTGAAACTGATAACAGGCTGTCGTTTGTGCTTTGTCGAGCTATGGCGGCACTGGCGACGAATCAAGCGTATACGTTTGACGATATCCTTTCATAGCGAACACACACGACTTTTTTAAAAGTGCATTTGAGCTTGTATTTCACATTTGTACATGATGTTATAATATGGTAACCAGAGAATGCAACTTTATATATGGTAATATAATAATAAAAATATTATCTAGGCAACCTGAACTTTTTAATAGCAATTTATTTTGTATTAAAAATGTGTCAATATTGGGTTAATGTCTTTTATTTCCATTAACATAGTTAATTTTTATGTATAAAATTCTGATAACTCAAATTTGTAAATACCTTGATTTTTATTGTCATTTTGACATATTTATAAGGTGCTAAGTTATATTTTAGACAAATGTTTATTTAAATTTGAAGAAAACATTTATTTAAAAAAATGTTGTCACTACTGTGCCTTCTATTCTTATTTATACATTTATACATAACAATAAGCTTGTTAAACATATATTTAGGTCTCCAAATCAAATATTAAAACACATCACTTAGTTTGCTTCCATGAAGTGCAGTTTACGTTTATGCTACTTTCAGAACCAATATTTTCAGATTTCATTATCTGCCTTGGAGTACGATCTGATTTGGTAGTATACACCCTATAAATGGAAAGCAACAAGGTATCACAGTAAGACTGTCAACAGATGACGACTAAAAGCAATATCCTCATCCATGGTGTCAGGAAGTTACACTTATTCACACATTGCTGGCATTCAATCCTACAATACCAAGTGTTCCCTTATTTGGCTTCATCAGTTTATAATAAAATTAGTTTATCTCCAAAGAGGATTTTTCTATTTCCTTCCACTGTGTCAAGGTCGGACGTTTTGACAAAAAATAATATTAGGGTACCGGTCTGAAATGGGCACTGTATTTCATGTGCTTTAACAAAATTTAAACAGACGGTTATCTATTATCTATCTAAAAATTATAGAAATATATTCACCAATTTCAAAGTATTTAGGGTTCGTACTTGTTCCCTCCGTACCCTCTAGCAAAAACCATGAAGGGTAATTATTTAGTAAGTCTTACCTGACCGACACAACCATTAATACTTTCAAATTCGAATCTACATAAGCTAGAGCCAAAAAGATGTGTTGTAAATGCTATAATGTCGTCAAAGGTAAACGATGTTTGTCTGTAGACATTTGCGTGAATGTGAATAACAGTCATATCTCTTGACATAGCAAGGTCGAATTGACGTTTTGGCTTCACAATACCCCGGCAAAAAAGATCAATGTACAAACTGATCATAGCGACATCGATCCAAAACCTTACATACAAATGGTCTTTAGATTATGCCAAATATACTGAGGAAGTTATACAATAGAAAACTGTGCCTTTTTCGTTGTATATGTTAAAAGCCCAAAACTACGGAGTAGTGACAACTGAGATCGATTGTATTGCATGTTGCAATGTAGCAAATGTTCAGAGATTTAGTGATATTTAAGAAATCTTAATAGGTAAGAAGAAAATGTTTTAACATATTGTGGAAAATACATCATCCCCTTCTCTCTCTCTCGTTTCACCATATAAAATCGAATATATACGTTTCACCATATATAAACAAATAAACACAAAAGAAATAAAAAAGAAAAGAAAAGAAACAACAACAGCAACAGCAACATCAAAAAACCTATCAAAAATAACCTCATAAAAAACCCTAAAACAAACCCCTCACTCCAAAACTAAACAATACAATACAATACAATACAATACAATACAATACAATCAATACAATACAATACAATACAATACAATACAATACAATACAATACAATTCAATTCAATTCAAAACAAAACAAGCACGAACAACAAACAACAAACAACAAAAATCCTAACATTTAATTTCTTAAATATTATATTGCCATGATGTTCGACCAATCCCAGATGACACGTTTACAGAAATAATTATATCATTATCATTTCATGTATCTCTTAACTCTTAAAACACGATTTTAATAAAATTCGTGACTTATTACAGGCACACAGGGGGATGTTAGCGGATGCCAGTAGTGAACTGTGATCTGGACTGCTATTTGAAATGAGGAACTCGCGACTTAATAATCAATATAAGAGACATTGGCGCTGGATATAGTAATGTATGGACTGCACAGTGTAACCAACTACCAAAGACTTGTTTTAAGATTACAGGATCAGTTCTTACAAACATGAAACAATGGCATTGTTAACTCATCTAAAGGATCTTGTTACAGACTGTTTAAATCAAATATTGTGTTTCAGACATAATATATAATCAATATAAAGAAAAGACATTGGTTACCACCATTATTACATTTTCGACTCTCGAATGATTCATTATTTTCCCATTGAAAAAGGCAGGTGAAAAAAATAAAATAATAATAATAACCATGACAATTAGAACATGCTTTCTGTGTACAAATAACGAAATTTGTGATGACTTTCAATATATATTGTGTTGTCCTGTTTTTTAAAGATGAAAGAAAACGACTTCTGCCAAAGTGTTGCCCGTCTAGACCAAATATTTTGAAATTTAGAATGCTATTTGACTGTAAGAAAACTTCTGGTGTTCTCAGAAAGCTAGCAGTTTTCTGTAAACAAATTATGCATATTCATCAGTCCCATGGCTGAAATCTATGTTTTTACAATTTTATTTTATGTGTATATGCAAATATGAATCCATAGATATACACGTGGTTTTTTTTTTTTACACGTTTGAATATCTGATGTACATCATTATTATGACGAACGTGCAATCTTGTCATTTATTTATTTACTTATATTTTTACAGTACCTCATACGCCGTTGAACATCCAATAGCCGATACTTAATTAATCAATGTGCTGTAGTGGTACAATTAAACAAAACAAAATTTAACTTTCATGTGCCGTTGAATTACGGCCAGAGTGTAAATAAAGTTCAGGTCAGTTCAGTTCAGACCATCACGCCCAATAAACCACTGACTATCCGTGACGTTAGATCGAATGAATGAATGAATTAATGTTTAACGATACCCCAAACACGAAAAATACATCGGCTATTGGGTGTCAAATTATGGTAATGCAAACAAATAAAGTGATGATCAACATCAATATAAAAATTTAAGATTTAAATAAAAATAGTGTAAAGAACTGTGCAAAAATACAAATATCACAGATAGATACTGACTTTTACTCAAAATTTCAATAGTATCTCGAAGAAAACAAGGGGATTTGTGCTGTATTGGCCATTCTCAAAGATAATGTTACACCCCTGCACCACGGTAAGGTTACAGCACGCGCAAGGGACAGATCGAAGAAAGACACTGCCTGTTTAATTGGGAATGCACCGGAAGTAAGGAAGCAAGGAGAGAAGGAATCAATTACGGTCATATGGCGTCGGACATATGTTGAGGATTACACAGATAATGAGAGAGGAAACTCGCTACCGCCACACAATTTGCTACTCTTTCCGATTAGCAGAAAGGGATCTTTTATATGCAGCATACCACAGGCATACCAGTTGTGGAGCACTAGCCTGAACGAGAAATAAACCAAATGGGTTCAGGAATTTATGAACAAATGAATGAAAGGCAACAATAATGTGATGAAAAACATCAATATAAAAATTCAAAAGTTAAATAAAAACACAATGTAAAGAACTGTGCAAAAAATATAAATATCACAGATAAATAAATTCGAATAAAAGTCATTATTACGTAAAAAATTATAATATAAGTTCTGGATGAAATCGAAAGGATTCCATCACATTTCTTTGACCAAAAATATATGTTCTAGTTCTTTCAGATGCTTACACTCCACCAAAATGTGGCACACCGACAGAGTAAACTGAGGTGGAGGTTCCTTCTTCAAGATAAAAGAATGGGTCAAGTATGTATGACCGATGCGAGCACGACACGAGACTACTTCATCCTTCCTGCACTGTGTATAAGAGGACTGCCTCTCTCCCAAGACTGGCTTGATAGCACGAAGCTTGTTCCAATGGGCACACCGTCAGGAATCGATCCTGGACCTACCGCGCATCTGGCGAACGCTTTATCGCTGGGCTCGAAAGTGGTTAAACCTTCGGTCTTAAAGTTTTGTGTCCACGTGTGCGTGTGCAGGCGTAGACGAGAATGCGGCCATATTCCCACTCAATGAAATAGCATGACAGTAGTACTGTGTCTAATTGTCCGGTGCGGAATGCCGTCCGCCGTACGGCTGTGGATACGTTTTTATTGTGGGTTTTTTTTTCGACCAGATCATTTAATTAAAAACGTGTACGGAAACATATCCGGAAACACACACGTAGATACAAAACCGTACTGGTAACCACATAACTGAACACGCACATGCCCGAATCTGCGTCCGCATCCGTATCCGCACTGCATCCGTACAAGTGGACACGTGGCTTAGGACTAGTAGGCACTGGACTCGTATTTCGGTGCGTGCTTCCACCCAGAGTGAGTTTTGACGACACGATGGGAAGGTGTAAGATCACAACTCCGACTTCTCTTTCGGTGCCTATCACTCTCTGCCCAAGGTTACAGCTTAGTAATGTGTCAAAGACAGCGTACTTGGACCTTAGTCGCAGACCCTGAGAGAGAGAGAGAGAGAGAGAGAGAGAGAGAGAGAGAGAGAGAGAGAGAGAGAGAGAGAGAGAGAGAGAGAGAGAGAGAGAGAGAGAGAGAGAGAGAGAGCGTAAGTTTGATCATTGGCAAGGAGTAGCGCACACACACACACACACAAACCCGTGGGAGTTGGGGGGGGGGGGCTGTCCTCTAAAACGCCCCCCCCCCCCCCCCCTCCGTGGATCCTTATGAGCCTGTGTTATTAAACGTTGGGTGTACGTCGACCCGCCAAGATGGTATTTAGTATACTATTACCTATTCACTTTTCATATATAATAGGCGTACGGGCTCCTATATGTATGTGTGTGTGGTGGGGGGTGGGTGGCTTTTTCCCGAATTAAACAAAAATGCCCGAATCTGGATAACAACATTTATTCACCGTAGCAATACTACCAAACAGCTATATAGGGTTGCAAACGAACCAGTACGTATTTTCACATACATTACAATTAATTCTGAGGGTAGAATGATGGAAATACATGCTAAAAACTAAAAAGATCTCAGGTTAGCACATTCTCCCCGAATATCTGTATAATGTTTGTTCGAATTTGAGGTTTTACTCCAGCACTAGGGCCCCTACATTTGTATCTCGTACGCCTGTGACCGTTTTTATTTGTAGGGTTAGGCATTGTCATATATAAACTAGGCAGAGCCAGAGGACTCTTGAGACAGTCTGTGTACAATGACCACTTCTAAAAGTATGATGTTAACACAGCGTATTTAAATGCTCTGATTACAGTGGTGGGGGATATCCATGTTCCGTGTTTTAACCGGTCGGTAAACAGAAGAATAACAACATTACCATCATTATTATTGTACACAGGCTTAGATATGTTGAAGATTGGTTAGCTGCTGTCCTTGACATACTAAAATCAATCCTTTACGTCATACGTTAATGGGATGTTCGTGTGTTTGTGTTTGTGTGTGCGAGAGAGAGAGAGAGAGAGAGAGAGAGAGAGAGAGAGAGAGAGAGAGAGAGAGAGAGAGAGAGAGAGAGAGAGAGAGGGGGGGGGGATAAGGTGGGATATACATATGCAACATATGTATGTGTATGTGTGTGTGTGTGTGTGTTAGAAGAGAGAGAGAGAGAGAGAGAGAGAGAGAGAGAGAGAGAGAGAGAGAGAGAGAGAGAGAGAGAGAGGGTTCTTGTCTGAAGTACGGTGGGTCATAGAATAGGCCTACATCGCCCTCTGTGGGCACTGGTTCTTTACAGTCTCAACCAAATACTATTTTGCATATATACATGATCCTTGTGTATTTTGATAGGGTTAGCTTCCTCTCTACCAATGTAAAATGTTGAAATAAACATAATTTAGAGAGGCCCGTGCTTATAAAACAATTTTCATGGTGTTGCAGTTTTAGACTCTGTTAGTCTTGAGTCCAGACACTAAAAATGTTATAAGCTCGGAGTCAGGTAGACGTAGTCTAATCCGGCCTATGTGGTGTCCTGGATAGGCATTATGGCTGGTAGGTACAGGGTTCGCAGCCCGGTACCGGCTCCAACCTAGAGCGAGTTTTAACGACTCATTGGGTAGGTATAAGACCGCTACACCCTCTTCGCTGTCACTAACCACTAACAACTAACACTCTGTCCTGGACAGACAACCCAGATGGGCGAGATGTGTGCCAGGACAGCGTGCTTGAACCTTAATTAGATATAGTACGGAAATAAGTTGAAATTAATGAAATGACAGTCTAAAATGTGATGAGGTGTCGTTAAAACAAGTACTCGTTTTCTCTCCAGATTACTTCTTTTTATTTTCTAGTTTAAGTAGTCAGATCCTTTTTGCTCAGCGAAACCGTTTATTTCTCCAGGATTTCACAGCACGTAATTTTTGCCTTTTATTTTTTCTCCCGGTGTACGTGTATACTTATTTCACTAATTTCTATTCCTAACGGTGCGCTGCAGCGTACATCACCCGCCTCCAGTTCGTATCTGAGGTAATCTTAGCTAAGTCAAAGTATGTGACAGACGTAAATTGGCTGTTGCTGTTTCTGAAAATTATCACCCGTAGTGCATGGCTAAAATTTATTTGAAAATTAATACTAATTGCAACTCTTAAAGGTTTTTGATGGATCTGGTGATACGTGGATGTGAATGTCAAGACAGCACACCTTGTAAATTGGATGCTTTGAGGGTATTACCACATTTCTGTGCGTGGCTCAGGTTTTTAATTATTTATTGGTGCACACGAGGTCAGTCGGTTGAACGACCACTGGAGGTATTTGGGGCGTGAGATCGAACACCTCAAGGATATATTGTTTTCTCAGTTCTCCGCGAATGTTACTAGTGTATCAAAAGGACAGTCCTGAGTTTACAACCATTGTAAAATGTTTCCGACCAATATAGCCATTTCGATGACGTAATATACAAATTAAAGGGGCATTCCTGAGTTTCCTGCATTGTAAGATGTTTCCGACTAATGCAATATTTCTACGATTAAACTTACATATTAAATATATTTTCTTGTTTAGAATATCAATGTATGTATTTTCAATGTCTTTCTGGTCGTTTTAATATTTGTAAGAAGCCCAAACTGGATTTTGTCTTCAAATATATTTTAGGAAATAAAATGAAATTTAACCTATTACAAATTTTAGAACGATCAGAAATATGTTTAATATACAGCCACTAATATTTTATGCAGAAAAATATATTTGATATGTAATTACAGTCGTTAAAAAGTCTTTGTTAGTCGATAACATCTTAAAAATAGCAGCAAACTCAGGAATGTCCCTTTAAAGAGCTGTATCTATATTCACTCCTTACCAGTGATATAAATAAATACACAAATAAATAAATAAATAAATATATAACGGCATTACAGACGAAATATTGTTCAACATAACTATTACATATAGACTTTCAGAAATACATGGGTGTCACCTTGTAACATTTCCGAGTACAATATGTTGATATCAGATGAACACAATCAGTTATATATGTATTCGTATCATGTGACTGTGACATAATGTGTATTCGTTAGTGAACATCATACGTATATTATCTGGCGCATACCGTTCACAGTACCACAGTGCACATACCAAACTTACTTTTCATTCTTTAACTACTAGCAAAATAGTTCTAGCCCACACCTTCATTAGCATATTACTAATAGTAAAAGCGTATAGAAAATACCCAATGGCACAACTCAAATTATCCCAAATTTTAACAACACAACATTTTCAACGTGTTTAAGAAATAAAATGAAATTTAACATAGTACAAATATTAGAATGACCAGAAACACGTTTAATATACAGCCACTAATATTTTATGCAGAAATATATATTTGATATGTAATTACAATCGTTAAAATGTCTCTGTTAGTAGATAACATCTTGAACATTGCAGAAAACTCGGGAATGTACCTTTAAATAGATTGTCTTATATCAAATATCAGTGTCTGCATTTACAAGGTGTTTGTTGTTCTGATGCTTGTAGTAGCCCAAACCGGATTTTACCTCCCAATAATTTCGTACGTACGAAACAATATATATCACGAATTAAAATAAACACTGAGTGCTACAAACATTAGTAAACGACCTCAAACACATTCAGTATACCGACACTGGTATTCTAAGCAAGAAAATGTATTTAGTATGAAATAGTAGTCGCGAACAAGGCTCTGTTATCGCAAACATCGTACACTGGCGGCAAACTCAGGACAATCCATTTAAAGGTCATGGACGTGTTTATCCTGTCTGTGGAAAAAGAAGCATCCAAAGACCCCTAGCTGCTAATAAAAATGTAGCGGGTTTCCTTTGAGGACTATATGGCAGAATGTTTGACATCCAATAGCCGATGAGTAATTATTAAAGAGACTGTCCCGTGTTTGCTGCTGTTGTAATATGTTTGCGACTAATATAATATTTTATCATCCATTAAAGGCTTTTGTAAGGCATTATAATTTACAATATGTCCTGCGATATTCTCCTAGGAGATATCGCTTCTTTTGTTACGTCACTGTGTATGTCTCAGCGCTAAACCTATCACTAGTGACGTAACGCCACTGTCGTGCTGCTAGTTAACGAGTCTACCGTTGCCAAATGTCCAAACTATTTGATATCAATAGTCGATTATTAATAAATTAATGTGCTCTAGTGGTGTCATGAAACAAAACTAACATCTTTTTTTTTTCTTTGACAGAACACGTGGTCGTGGACGAGCACTAGGACTAGCACTAAGTTCAGCCAGCGAACTATTTGATTGGTTCCCGTAGTGATATTTCGGTTTATTGTGTAGCGTAAAAACCAGTTTAGCGAACGTTAGCAACACTCGGTTGACTGTTTTTTATTGCCAAAACACTTTTAATATTCTTCTTACGTCAACCAAAACTCAAATTACTTACAAAAATATTTTTAAACAAGGATGGGATGGACTATAGATACATAAGAACAATGCCAATTTCAAGATGATGGACATGTACTATCATACCTTTTCATTATAGATGTTCTAATATGCTTGTTATACAACAATGCATCATACAACATGCCCAGTAACCCACAAATGTTCGAATGTTCGTAAGAATACTGGTTGTCATGACATAGATGGAAAATGTAACCGTATTGAATTTAGTACTTCAGTATTTTTAAAACCAAACACACAAGCCTGGAATGAAAATGACTGGCCTGCTGGTGTACGGTGATTCCAGTGACATATGCAAAACCTACACAGAGTAGGGATTCCTCCTGAGTGTCAGGAATTCATGAAGATGCCTAAAGTTTCAATGTTCTACATGTTTGGAATCGTTTTGTTCAGTGAAGTAAAATAGAGGCTGATCAATTGCCTTTACGTTGAGGCCTGTTATAGCGGTACATGATGCTGCTTGCTTATTAAAGTATCTACTACAAATATTTCGATGTATTTTATTTTTAATTAGAAATATACCTGCTGCCTTATGAACGTAATTATTGTGTGATTAATTATTGGCTAAAACTGTTTTGTACAAATATATTAAGCAAAATAGTATGTGAATGGGCGACGTAGCTCAGAACAGGGGAGATAATAAAACAGGTGGCGCGTCACTCGTCAGGGTCCAACAAACTCGAACAATAGCTGTATTGTTTTTCATTGCTTTGTCATTCTTTGTTATACCACGATCATAATGGACCAAAACCTTATGGGCTCTGTACATGACGTTCCTATACAGCACGGTTCTGCACAGGACGGTCTATAGTATACGCTGCAGTGAACGGTTACCAGTCGTTACCAGTTGACGTTTGTCTACACGTGTATTGAGATATGGGGAGGTTTGGGGGGGGGGGGGGGGGGGGGGGGGGGGGGGGGTGGCAGTAAAATCAGTAATAATAAAGAAAATATATGTATATTGTGGATAATAGTATTAAAAAATATATATAGTGATGACGGCTCTGTACAAGACGTTCCTACACAGGGCGGTCTAGTATTTTATATACTAAGATATGGTGGAAAACACATTAACAGTAAAGGGAATAAATATATATTTTGTATCGTTCCTACACAGGAAGGTCTAGTATTTTATATACTTAGATATGGTGGAAAACACATTAACAGTAAAGGGAATAAATATATATTTTGTATATAAAGAAAATATATGTATATTTTGGATAATACTCGAAAAAAACACAAAAAAAAACCAAATATTTAACGTGTGCGTGTGCGTATTAAAAAAATATATATAGTGATGATGGCTCTGTACAGGACGTTCCTACACAGCACGGTTCTGCACAGGACGTTCTATAGTATACACTGCA
The DNA here is from genome assembly GCF_016097555.1 of Gigantopelta aegis. Classification (NCBI taxonomy): domain Eukaryota; kingdom Metazoa; phylum Mollusca; class Gastropoda; order Neomphalida; family Peltospiridae; genus Gigantopelta; species Gigantopelta aegis. Next base: position 68,507,356 of record NC_054708.1, read on the forward strand.
GTGAATGCATGGGCGTACGACCCGGGGGTGGGGGGGGGTGGGAGGAATTGCCCCCCCCCCCCCAAATTCGGGCAAAAGAGTGGGGAAAATTCGGGCAAATTTTATCTGGGTAAAATGTCGGGCAAATCAACCCCTCCAGCCCCCCTAAATCGCCCATGAGTGGATGGTTACCAGTTGTTACCAGCTGACGTTTGTCTACATGTGTACTGAGATATGAGGGTGGAAGTCAGTAATAATAAAGAAAATATATGTATATTGTGAATAATAATCAATAAATTATTTATGTGCATATGTATCGTCAACGTCCCTAACTGCGTTATGCTTCAAATTCCGTTCACTTTGTTTTCTCGTGCACGGTTCGCGCAATCAACATCCGATTTGTTGTCATCGGCATGTCGTTCATTTATGTGGTTTTTCTTCACAGTTCAGGAACGTTTTTATAAACAATAAAGTTGAGAAAAGTAAGTATCTAAATACAAAACTTTACAAACCCCTAAAACCATTAATTTTACTAAGTGTTTTCGTTTATTCCTTACAATTACCGATATCGGATCCACATGACTCGTAGAAATTGACTTAAAATGGAGAAAGACGAATTAACTTTCGGTGCGTGTCACATGACCTCACACGTGCCAGATCAACAAGGCCAAAGAATTTAATTTTTATGATTTTTAGGACCCCTGTTGTTAGAATTTGTTTTCAATTATTATATTCGATCTGCAAAAGGTATGCTACATTTTTGTGCCTCTATTGTAGTGAATAGTATTCATAATACATTCATAACAGTTGTAAATAATTTTGAGTATATAAATTTTGTTAATTTAGAATCAATTCATTTAAAAAATTATATTTTACAAACTATGCGCAGGTATGGACGTAATGCCTATCAGTATTGACATCAAGTGTGAGCGATGTGTGTTGATAAAACGCGGACCGGACCAGAATGCTTGACAAATTGAATTTTTCCTTTAAAAAAAATTAAGTGTTCGGAAACTGTGCATAATTAAGAAACATATATTTTTTCATGTAGTTGTCTTAAAAATGGAAAATGATGAACTGCGCATGACGGCTCTATACAGGACGTTCCTACACAGGGCGGTCTAGTATTTTATATACTTAGATATCGTGGAAAAGACATTAACAGTAAAAGTAATAAATATATATTTTGTATAATAATCAATGCGTTCGTATTGACACTGTATAAAAACGTGTGCATGGGTACACTTTGCCGCATAAAAGCTCAACTTTGCCACCCCCATTTTTTTTTATGTACTTTTCCCAATTAGATAGACATTAAGAAAAATGCAACAAAACACATTCTAATATTTAAAATATTACTTTACTGTTAAAACAAACTCAGTCACTCAGTTGGTCGCTTATAACCTGAAGACAGTCAGAGACAAACCAGGTTTCTGGGACCCTGTCGATCGTCGCGCCATCTGGAATAGAGTTATCTCCACCTGTTTCAGCTAAGCCGCTCATTAGGTCTTGGTTATATATAGGACATCCAGGAACAGCTTACTGAAAATACGAACTAAGCAAAGGACATTTAGTAAAGGAAGGCAGAATATATTGTTAGCTAAATGCATCTGTCAAATGTTTTACTGTGTACACTCTAAAAATATTCAACATTACACCATTAAATCAGCTTTAAGTATGCATAGAATGTGTATTACCAAACTGAGATAATCTTGTGATAGTGGAATTGCTTGAGAACACTGTCACATCATTATGTATATTGTTTGAGTTGTTTTGCATTTGTTATATAAAGAACATGCTTTTAAAACGATAATACTGGTTTAGACTATATAGGTTTAAATTTAGTTGCTTAACTCTCCAATTGTAAAAACAAACTGTAATTTGGGAAATATTTGGTTAAAGTTTTAAGAATAGAAATTCTGTAATTGGATAAACCCCCAGCATTAATGTGTCATGATATTTCTTCATGTTCATCAGTCACGACTACAATATTACTACTATGCATATTGAGTGTACCAGTAAGTTATTGCGCTTACAGTAATGAAATTGTGTCAATAGTTTAAGACCAAATACGGTTTTATAATACACGGTAAAACATTTCAGTCTATCTACTTGTATAAGTTTAATTCCAAGCGAGTGTTTGTAGTAGACCGGTATTTAAAAACAAGATTACGCGAATTTCTGAGGAAATTAGATTATTGAATCGTCTGACAGCGTTAAAAGTGTTATCGGTTGGCGTGGAGCGAGCACTAATCCGCCATGTTCGCGGTGCTAATGGATTTGGACAAAGTGCCACAACGCCTGCTAATCCAGTGACTTACACGTTAGGTTATATGGAGTTCTCTCTGCGACTTCACTTGAATCAATTCACAAGAGTTGAGTCTTAGTTGCTGAATTGATTACTAGTACTAGCCGGCGGACTGATAACGGCAGACATATCACGTGATAGAAATGGCAATAAACTCTTCAGTTGAAACTAATTTATATTTCATTAAACCTTATAATATAAAAGACGTACATTATAGACAGTATCCCCCCCCCCCCCCCTAAAAATACTTGTCTGTTAAAGTACGCAAAACACACGCCCTAATAAAGGAAATAAGGAAGAAAATGTTTTATTTAACGATGCACCCAACACAGTTTATGTACGGTTATATAGCGTCGGATATATGGTTAAGGACCACACAGATATTGAGAGGAAACCCGTAGTCGCCAACTCATGGTCTACTCTTTTCGATTAGCAGCAAGCGATCTTTTATATGCACCATCCCACAGCCAGAATAGCACATACCACGGCCTTTGATATACCAGTCGTTGTGCACTGGCTGGAACGAGAAATAGCGCAATGGGCCTACCGATCGCGCATCAAGCGAGCGCTGTACCACTGAGCTACGTTCCGCCCCTTGCTTACAAAGGAACAATGAATGAATGAATGAATGAATGTTTAACGACACCCCAGCACGAAAAATACATCGGCTATTGGGTGTCAAACTATGGTAATGCAAATAAATAAAGTGATGATCAACATCAATATAAAAATTCAAGGTTTAAACAAAAACAGTGTAAAGAACAGTGTAAAGAACTGTGCAAAAACACAAATATCACAGAATTTTACGGAAACTGAATATTAATAAAAACTTCGATTTTGTGCTGTATTGGCCATTCTCAAAGAAAATGTTACACCCCTGCACCACGGTGAGGTTACAGCACGCACAGAGGAACAAAGGAACAAAGTGTATATGTTCGAATTTCGACCTGCAACGCTGAATCGCATGTTATATAACAGTTTAAAACACACACGCACGCCACTAGCGTAGACCGGATTTTATATTGGTGGACGAGGCAACCACATTGCAGGGCCGTACACTCCGGGGGGGACATAGGAGGCAGTTGCCCCCCCCCCCCCGATAATATCACTTTTTTTTTACTTTAGAAAATAGCATACACTTTTATTACACATCTCAGTGTTTAATTTGTCTAGTGTTTCATTTGTTTATAAAAAGTAGTGCCCCCCCCCCCCCCCCCGGATTTTGATCAGGGTACGGCCCTGCATTGTCTATGAATCATATTATGGGGCGACTAGAAAATATATATTAATATGTTGTGTGGCACGCACACACGCGAACATTTATATTATGCACACACAATTTGAAACAATAAAGTGTTTACTGCGATAAAAGTGATAAATGATGGCAAGGGCAGATCTAAGCAATGGGGCCAGGGTCCCCATAAAAAAGAAACAAAAAACTTTAATGCGTCCTTTCTTTTGAACAAGTTGTTTACAAATTTCACTGAAGTTCCTTTTTTCAAAAAGTTGGTCAATAGCCTTGTTCGCTTCCCTAAATTACTTCCTCGTTCCTAGGTCTGCTCTTGGATACACACAGTATTGACATGAATAGCTACCAATGGACTATGACATTAATGAATTAATTTCCCAGTTCATCCGTGTAGGCGGCTGACTAGTGCTATTGAAGCCAACTGGACAAGCAATTACACGGCCTCTTGGCGTTTGTCGTTGACAGGTCGCGCTATCAGTGAGCATACTACCATTGAAACTAATCACCATGTTACCTGGGTCAGTCTGACTCGTGCTTTAACGAGGACAGCACCCGTCCTCGAAGTCGCATCATGAGATAACGGACGGATAGTATCTTCCGGTGACGGATCCAATCCAGAATGAGGATGAGGACATCTTAAACCCCCGAGATCCACGGGGCTAATGTATCCTCATAATCTGGAGCTTCCCGCTATAATTTTTGTCCCGGGTTGGGCTTTTGGCTATCCAGATACGAAACCCGGAACAGACATGCTCGAAACCTTAGTGGTATATGAGCATGGCAAAATTCACACACACACACACACACGCACGCACGCACGCACGCGCAAGCACACACGCACGCACACACACACACACACACACACACACACCGCTATTTGTGTGGGTTACGCAAAGTGAAAACAAAGTCAATGCTATAATGGAAATTAAGTACCGGTAAGAAAAAAACAAAAAAACAAACAAAAAAACCCCCCAAAACAACCCCACACAGACACACAAAAAACAACCCCAAAACAAAAAAAAAAAAAAATCCCCCAAAACAATCCCTGCAACAAAGATATTACGTTTTCGTAAATTATATTACTCGTTTAAAGTATTTCCATGTGGCATCCGTTCATTAGATAATTTAACGGTCACTCGTTATATTCTCTGTAAATGGTGTACTGAGTTCTTTTAATTATTGTTGGCGTGTTTGTGTTGGAACAACGACCCCACCCCAGCAACACACCCTGAAGTATTAAGTGATTCAAATTGTCCCATAATTTAAATACCCTTCTGGCCTGCGCCAAACTATAGACTGGGCATGGTTTGACATGTTTGAACCTATTTTATATATAGACACTTAAATACTAGTAGATGCCGAACACGTGTAAACGTACGCCCAGTATAACTGCTAGTCGCAGAAGTAAACTTGTCTGAGCGAATTCTAGTTGATTCTTGGTTCGTTATGTCGCGTTGTTCTTGGAAGAGTGCCAGTCCTCTCTTATAGACCGTGTAGGGAGGAGGACGTTGTCTTGCCTGAGCGAATTCTAGTTGATTCTTGGTTCGTTATGTCGCGTTGTTCTTGGAAGAGTGGCAGTCCTCTCTTATAGACCGTGTAGGGAGGAGGACGTTGTCTTGTGTCACGCTGGTATTGGTGAGTCTTGTTTGACACATCCATTAGTTCTGAGCACAGATCGCCCACCTCGTGTCATCAGTATGATCACTGCCAGTGTACAGACAGTTCAACGCATTGTGATAAAGTATAATCGGTTCATATCAGGTCAACGGGGAACGTTTGTTTTGTTTAACAACACCACTGGAGCACATTGGTTAATTAATCATCGGCTGTTGGATGTCAAACATTTGATAATTTTGACTCAGAGAAAAACCGCTACATGTTTCCTAATACAGCAAGGGATCTTTTATATGCACTTTCCTACAGACAGGAAAGCACATACCATAGCCTTTAACTAGTTGTGTGCACTGGTTGGAACGAGTAAACCCGAATCCTTCGACACAAGAACCTCATGCGAGCAATCAACTGACTGAGATAAATCCCACTCTCAAAATGGGAAAAGATGTACGAGGTAAATGGAAATGTAGTGAAATCATTTCGACTCCATCCACAACTAGATTTAGAATTATAAAATAGTCTAGTCTATAATATCATTTTAAAGATTCGTCTTTGTTTGACATCCACCGTAGCCGATATATATATATATATATATATATATATATATATATATATATATATATATATATGTGTGTGTGTGTGTGTGTGTGTGTGTGTGTGTGTGTGTGTGTGTGTGTGTATATATATATATATATATATATATATATATATATATATATATGTGTGTGTGTGTGTGTGTGTGGGTGCGTGTCTCTCTCTCTCTCTCTCTCTCTCTCTCTGTGTGTGTGTGTGTGTGTGTGTGTGTGTGTGTGTGTGTGTGTGTGTGTTGAGGTTTCGTTAAATACATTGGATTCATTCCATAGATTGTCTGTAAAGACAAATCGGCTAATACTCGTCACTCACATAACAATATAGAGTGTCGCACGATTAGGATCGAACCCTCTCAGTGAACCAATTCTCTGATTGGGTTTCTCCCACCGTCCCAACCAGTGCCCCACAGCCGGTGTATCAAATGTTGTGGTATGTCATGTCCTGTATTTTGGAAAGTGCATATGAAACTTGCCTTGCTATTAATGAAAACAAAATGTAGTGGGTTTCATCTGAAGACTGTAAACATTACTTAATATTTGAAATCCAATAGCAGATTATTAATCCATGTCTCTAATAGTGTCGTTAAACAAAACAAACTTTAACTTTAATCTTTCGATCTGTCCTGTGCAATATCAGATTTTGTGCACAGGACAGATGTGCCCGGGTCGAGATTTTACAAAGTTAAAGTTTGTTTCGTTTATCGACGTCACTTAACACATTGATTTATTTATCATAGGCTATATAATAATACATAATTTGGTAATTTTGACATATATAGTCTTAGAGGAAATCCGCTACATTTTTTTCCCATTAGTAGCAAGGGATGTTTTTTATATGCACTATCCCACAGATAGGATAACACATACAACGGCTTTTGATATACCAGTCGTGGTGCACAGGATTGAGCGATACATAAGCCCATCGACGGGGATCGACCGTACACCGACCGCGCATCAGAGGAGCGCATTACCACTGTTCCATCCCCCGTAAATGACTTAAGTAAGTAACCATTTGACCAAGTGAGACATCCACGAAAATAAATGCCCCGTTAATCGTGAAGCTGACCAGTACAGTATCTAACGCATGTAACAGGAATCCTTCCGATATGAAGATTCAGTGGTTTTATAAAAGTTAAAGTTCGTTTTGTCTAACACCACTAGAGAACACGATTTATTAACCATCGGCTACTGGATGTGAAACACTGGTAATTCTGAGCAAATATATTATAGTCTTAGTAGGGGAAACCTGCTAAATAGTTTCCATCAGCAGCAAGGCGGATCTCTTATATGCACATCCAACAAACATATCAGCACATACCAGTCGTAGAGCACTGGTTGGGGCGGGAAAAAACATTGCAGAATACTTATAATGAAGGAGTTAATGGCATACTGTCACGGATTTAAGGACCTTATTTCTCTAAAAATGGATAATAAATAAACATTACATTAATTGTTGGAAACCAAATCTAGCTATCGCATCACCTAAACTGAACGATGATGGAGTAAAATCCATGTCATCCCTCTCGGCAATTTTAGTTTTTCAAAATTCAATTATTTTTACAAAATGTCATTAATAAATGCATGGTGGTTAAGAAGATGGTTGAATAAAGTACATTTAGGGACAAATCAAATACAGGTAATACTTTGTTAGACCATTAAATAGGTCAGTGGTCTGTGAAAATATGCCTTTAAACGGTGTTTGATCATACGGCCAATGCACCTCGGGTGAGCGCTCTACCGACTGAACTAGTCCCACTTCAAACGTTTTACGAAGTCCCGCTCCCTGTAATACTAATATATTGACTGAAAAATAGTGTTGTCACTTCCACTGCAGTAACCTGTCTACAATGACACTGCCTGCATCGAACCGAAACACGATGTGCCAGATTATTCCATCTACCAATGTGGAGTTGCTACATCCAGCTTTTCCTGGCGTTGTAATATTAATCGCCTTATCTCTTTAATGTGCTTCAGTATTAAGAGCATACTTCCGGCTTGTCAAAAAAAAAAAAAAATAATAATAATATAAAAGAGAGGGAAAAAAAAGAGAGAAAAAAAAGAGAAGAAATTCATGGACGATATTACCAAATAGGATATAATATAACGAAATACGATATATCCATGAATACAAATTGAAAAAAAAAATGAAGACGCCCCCCCCCCCCCCCCCCCCCACCCCCCATTTAATTATTGTTAGCATTTCTTTCTGTCTTCCCTCATTTCTATTTGGGACTTTTTAAGTGTGGAAAAAACGAAACGAATCAACAGAGAACAATCGATTCTGTAATGAATCGGCCCACCACTGAGCTGTGTCGCACCCACTATCTCTCTCTCTCTCTCTCTCTCTCTCTCTCTCTCTCTCTCTCTCTCTCTCTCTCTCTCTCTCTCTCTCTCTCTCTCTCTCTCTCTCTCTCTCTCTCATGAAGTGGCAGGTTTCCTCTCTCAATATCTGTGTGGTCCAAAACAATGTCTGACGCCATATAACCGTAAATAAAATGTGTTGAGTGCGTTATTAAATAAAACATTTCCTTTCTAATAACTAAAACATTATTATTATCCTCCATCCTTCTCTCTCTCTCTCTCTCTCTCTCTCTCTCTCTCTCTCTCTCTCTCTCTCTCTCTCTCTCTCTCTATCTCTCTCTCTCTCAACAACCATGTCGTGAGGTGTCGTTATAGGAATATTATTTCCCTTTCATTTCCCAAATATACATACCGACTGACGTTGCAAGGATAAGTGGGTTCAGCTAACAACATTAATTATGAGACTGCATGGGCAGAATGTTAATCTTATAGCTCGTGGCGCAAGTCTCCGCACCATTACAGCAGCCACTTAATTGGAATGAAGACAGAAAATAACTATCATCAGACACACAGCTGGAATTACAAGCGAAGTAAACAGACGACTAGCACAACAAAAACAACATGAGATAATCTCGAATGAAGTGTTTTTATTCGGGTACAACGGTAAACGTATTTTTTGTGTTGATGAATAATTCCAATTAGTATTAACTTTGTTATTTTAGTTCAAAATCCAGTATATTGCTAGACAAGACACGGACTACAGAATGCGTCACTTCATTTCAACTTATGTTCGTGTTTATATCCAATTAAGGTTCAAGCACGCTGTCATGGGCACACACCTCATCTATCTGGGCTGTCTGCCCAGGACAGTGGGCTAGTTAAGTTTTAATTGTTAGTGTCTAGTTAGAGGAAAGAGGGTGTAGTAGCCTTACACCTATCCATTGAGTCGTTAAAACTTGCTCTGGGTTGGAGACGGTACCGGGCTGCGAACCATGTACCTACCAGCTTTATGTACGATTGCTTAACCACGACGCCACCGAGGCTGGTAAGATGCGTCATAGGATACATGAACACCCATTCTTGTCCAGCACATAGCACCTTCATAAACCTAGAATGGTAGTTTAGCAACACACCAATATAATTGTAACACCTTCATAAATCTAGGATGGGAGTTTAGCAACACACCAATATAAATATAACACCTTCATAAACCTAGGATGGGAGTTTAGCAACACACCAATATAATTATAACACCTTCATAAACCTAGGATGGGAGTTTAGCAACACACCAATATAATTATAACACCTTCATAAACCTAGGATGGGAGTTTAGCAACACACCAATATAATTATAACACCTTCATAAACCTAGGATGGGAGTTTAGCAACACACCAATATAATTATAACACCTTCATAAACCTAGAATGGGAGTTTAGCAACACAACGAAATAATTAGAACACCTTCATAAACCTAGGATGGGAGTTTAGCAACACACCAATATAATTATAACACCTTCATAAACCTAGGATGGGAGTTCAGCAACACAACGAAATAATTAGAACACCTTCATAAACCTAGGATGGGAGTTTAACAACACACCAATATAATTATAACACCTTCATAAACCTAGAATGGGAGTTTAGCAACACAACGAAACAATTACAACACCTACATAAACCTAGAATGGGAGTTTAACAACACACCAATATAATTAGAACACCTTCATAAACCTAGGATGGGAGTTTAGCAACACACCGATATAATTATAACACCTTCATAAACCTAGGATGGGAGTTTAGCAACACACCGATATAATTATAACACCTTCATAAACCTAGAATGGGAGTTTAGCAACACACCGATATAATTATAACACCTTCATAAACCTAGGATGGGAGTTTAGCAATACACCGATATAATTATAACACCTTCATAAACCTAGAATGGGAGTTTAGCAACACACCGATATAATTATAACACCTTCATAAACCTAGAATGGGAATTTAACAAGACACCGATATAATTATAACACCTTCATAAATCTAGAATGGGAGTTTAGCAACAAACCGATATAATTATAACACCTTCATAAACCTAGGATGGGCGTTTAGCAACACACCGATATAATTATAACACCTTCATAAACCTAGGATGGGAGTTTAGCAACACACCGATATAATTATAACACCTTCATAAACCTAGGATGGGAGTTTAGCAATACACCAATATAATTATAACACCTTCATAAACCTAGGATGGGAGTTTAGCAATACACCAATATGTCGTTAACATCACACCAATATAAGTATGTTTAATCAAACAGTTTAGCAATCGAACCTGGCAAATATTAAAAATGTTGATAAATCGTGTTGTGTATGCACACACTGTATTTGTACTGATGAGCTGTGTAGATCAATGTCAACAAAGGAATTGAAAACAAAAATCTTAATTCATATGTACACATTGGATTTGTACTGATGAGCTTTGTAGCCCTAAGTCAATAAACAAATTGAACTAAAAAATAAAAAAGCTTAATTCATATGCACACAATATATTTGTACTGATGAACTTTGTAGCCCTAAGTCAATAAAAATTGAACTGAAAAAAGTCTTAATTCATATGCACACAATATATTTGTACTGATGAGCTTTGCAGCTCACTGACAATAAAGAAATTGAACTGAAAATGTATACTTAATTCATATTCAAATTCTAGTTCAAGCTCTTTATTGTTTTAAAATGGCAAATATCAAAATGCTGACAACTCAAAAAGAATGTGTTGTGTTTGCACACATTGTATTTGTACAGTACTGATAAGCTTTTTAGATCAAAGTCAGTGAAGAAATTGAAAACAAAAAAGCTTAATTTATATGCACACATTATATTTGTACCGATGAGTTTTGGAGCTCAATGACAATAAAGAAATTGAACTGAAAAAAATATGCTTAATTCACATTTAGTAATTGATTGCCACACGTAATTTAATACGAGAGAAGAACCCAGTTAACACCATACCGTACTGCTAACTATCGCAGTGAAAAGTTTGACTGGTAATATTTCTAGTCAATTCAAAATTGATTAGCAAATACTATTTAATGTCTTAAAACAGTGTAGCGATCTATGTAAGTTGCGTAGCTAATCGCGACGCGACAATGAACAAAAACAGATCCATATGTCGGTAGTTATAGGATATTAAACGAGCTTCCATTTCGTATCAAGTTTATGTCCCGAGTGAAATACTTTTCAGTTGCCATGAGCTTTAGTGAGTGACAGTGAAAATTATTTCATGAGGGACAAAAACATGGTACGAAGTGGTAGAGAGTTTAATATCCTATTTATTACCCATAATTGATCTTAATTTATATCATTCAACTCGTTAGGGCTGACGTTCCTGTCAGATTGTTGTGCGCTGATCAATGACGTCACCGTGTGACGTCGAAGTGTTACGTCCCACTTGGCGTTGTAATGGGAGGTATCACTTTCATATGCACCAATATATATGTAACCATATGGGTAATAATGTATATGTTGTATGTGTGCCCAACAGACAGATAGTACATACCACGACACTTTCCAAATGAACGCCCCAGTGTGCCCACTGAAGTGATTGATAGCCAAGGAGTAAATTAGTTTCAATCTAATTCAAACACACCCACCCAGCTCAGTTCGAAAACAACAAACACACGTTTCACGTTATGTACATCGTCCTATCTTTGCGATCTGGATCGTTTTAAAAAAAAACAATTTTTATTCTCCAATCATTTGACATTTAAGCTCTACTGTTTTGCTGAAAACTAATAGGCTTTTCCGTTTCTCTGCGAACTATATAACTTAAGTATGGATACATGGGAATATCAAGTCATTCCAAGTTTAAATTGACTGCTTATCTTATTTTATTCTAAACAAAATGAAGTAGCATTGGCGACGGTTTGTTAATGAATGAATGTTTCATAACCACCCAAACATGACAAATACGCGGCTTACTGAGTGTCAAACACAGGTAAGTGTAAGTAGGAATTGATTAATAAGCATTAAAGGGACATTCCTGAGTTTGCTACACTGTAAGATGTTCCCGACTAATAAAATATTTCTACGATTAAACTTACATATTAAATATATTTTCTTCTTTAGAATATCAGTGTCTATATATTCAATGTGTTTCTGATCGTCTTAATATTTGTAAGAAGCCGAAACTGGATTTTGTCTTCAAATAATTTCGTACGTACGAAACAAATATATTTTAGGAAGTACAATGAAATTTAACCTAGTACAAATATTAGAATGATCAGAAACACGTTTAATATACAGCCACTAATATATTATGCAGAAAAATGTATTTGATATGTAATTACAATCGTTAAAAAGTCTCTGTTAGTCGATAACATCTTAAAAAGTGCAGTAAACTCAGGAATGTCCCTTTAATGCAAACATAGAATAGAATAGAATAGAATAGAATAGAATAGAATAGATGTTTAACGACACCCCAGCACGAAAAATATATCGGCTATTGGGTGTCAAAATATGGTATATGCAACAATACTAATGTAAACAGTCAAACGTCAAATTAAACCACGGTGTAAAGATTTGATTCAATATCCAGTTGTTTATTAGTACTGCTCAAGAAATTATGTTATGATCGTGAGAGTAACAACACTTATTTACCAGCATATTTACACAATGTGCATACCTACATTTCATGACCTAGAACAACTGACAAAATTCGTGTAAACTCGAAATAGCATTATAAAAAGAAAACGATTCAACACATTCGACTCCAGTGACACTTTACATCAGTAAAAATTAACCCATCGACCTAAATATTTTGAAATAGGAAATTAAAACGATATCAATTTCAAGTACGTTTATGATAACATTGTTTCCATCATACGAAGTACGAATCGAAAGAAAGTATTTGTATCGAGTGTTCGAGTGTCTTGTTTTAATCCAGATGTTTCAATATTGCTAAGGCGTATCCTTCCGTACGGTGGCAGTCGATTGTAGAAATATTAAGCCGAACCCAGCTTGCCAACTCTAATTAGAATGACACTTTAATAAAAAAACTATAGGTAGTTTATTTTTGGAATGCATATAACTGAATATGATGTCTTGTATTCATGTAATGAAAATGATTAAAAAACATTTGATGTATATATATGTCGGTGACGTGTAGATATATTAGTGATAATGATTATTATAATGTATAATTGTATAAGAATGTAGGGTAAACGATAGGCTATTCTGGTGTGAATGGCTTAGTAACAAAGCAGGGTCTTTTGAATGAATGAATGAATGAATGAATGTTCCACGACATCACACCTGTATCGGCTATTGGTGTCAACAAAGGTAAATACGTGTATATGTTACAGGAAATATGTATTATCAGGAAATATGTATAATTCCTGAAAATTTCAGGAAATATGTGTAATGTCTGATTCACTCAGGAAATATGTGTAATTCCTGAAATTTCCAGTAATTATACATATTTCCTGAAATCTGATGGTGAAAATTATACATATTTCCTGAAATCGTTCTGATGAGAAAACCAATAGTATTTAAAAAATATTTTGTATCATGTCTGGCATGAAATAACAACAGCAATATGTTTCTAAATTGAAATACATTTTTATTGAAACATCATTTTAAAACGGAAACATAGCACATTATTTCAACATAATACATATCGGAATGTCTAGAGTCTTGTTTAGTGTTCTCATTAAGGTAGGAGTGAATTGCACTTAGGAGAGTTTATTTGTACACGGCAGTCTTGAGTGACACCTAGAGTTGCACTGCATCTTGGCCTTGAAACACCGGCAACGATTAGTTTGACAACGCTTGGAACCAGCACAGTTGCACTTGGTAAAACCCTGCCCACCACAGTTAGATTCAAGTTGAACAGCTTGGCGGAGAGAAACGGTATTCTCTGTGTTGAAATCATCTGCAGAATACAACTTGGTAGCACACACATCGATTTGGTTGCGTGAATATTTACCACTGAGAGTGCCACCTTTCACAGCAATACTGTACATGTCATTGTCACTGCATTCAGTTACAACACCAATGATATTCCGTGGATCAGTTCTACCTCTGTCAACATGGGGGATAGATATAGTCACATTGTCGCCGACTTGTACGGGTGCAAAGATACGCTTACTTCTTTTCACCATGCGTTCAGCTTGCATAGTTTGGGCTTCATTAGTAAATTCTGAACAAATTGTCACTTTGCAGCACGCAAGGAGCACCAAGTAGGAGAAATATGTCTAGCAGTTGAAATGCAACCTCAGCGGCACGTTTCGATGTCAAGGGGCGCAAAACACAGAACTTCGTGAGGTGATCTTGATAGACCATGATCCATTTAAACTGTCCTTGGCTCATTGACTGCATGTCGATTAGATCGACCTGGGCTCTGGAGTTGAAGTCTTTGGAGATTATCGGCTTGACGACTATTCCTTTTGTAGTCGGTCTCTTTCTCTTTTTCTGGTACTCCAGACACAGGGACTTGAAGAGGTTCAGTGCTTCTATTGTGATGTTGGCGTATTTCTTGGTCAACTCGTACACCATCTTGTCTCGACCACCATGACCAGTTGCAATGTGGGCACGTTTAACCACATCAAACGTCTCTTCAATTGACACAAAGTACAGAGGAGCTTCATCTGCGTGCACACGTCGTCTTATCAGCCTTTCACTGTCACCACACTGAAGAACTTTATACTTCTTAAGAAGGTAGTATTGGTGCGAAGTCTTCTTGGAGACACTAGCAGCTTGCAGCAGTTCACTGATAATTGTGCCATACTCTTCTTTAGGGATCAGAACTCTCTTGTTGTCTTCATATGTCTTGAAAAGGCTTTCTCGAAACGTATCCTGGTGCTCCATAATTGCAAGTGTATAATGGACTGGAAATTAATGGACATTTATGCCAGTAAAACTCAAGTGTTTTGATTACTAATCTCTTTTTGCGCAGCATTTATATGGAAGCTATCTCAGGAATTGTCATAGCTAATCTGTAGGTATGTTTAAAGTAATTAACAAGCCTTCTCACATAAGATCAAAAAGTATCCCCTTTTGTTTTTATAACCACTTATTACTTTACATCAAAGACATTCATACACATTGATACCAGTCAAACTCGAGTGTTTACGATAGAATGGAGGAATGACTGATCAGGATTTTAAAAAAAATGCATTCATAAAGAGCTGTGCAGAACATTATATTTAAACCATGGACTAAATTTTAAAACGGGTACAGTGTGGAACCGAAAATAGTTCCCGTATCATTAAAAGAAGTTTGCTGGCGTGGCGGTCTATTTTTAGATTAAAAAATCATTTATGACGCGCATCCGTCTAAATATAGACTAGTTATTTGACTGTCTGTGACCGAGCCGGACTAGACCATTACAGAGAAGGGGTGTAATCATACACTATTTACCTGTGCACTACAGGGCAGTACTGCTGCATGTTGACACTCGGAGTTGATTGTTTGTGTAACAGGGGCATTTTAATCTATACATAATGTTTTATTTTGTTTATTTCAGTTTACAATTAGTTTGTTCTTTCTTTCAGACTGACATGCAAACTGAAATAATTATAGTTCACCTGACTCTTGCACACACTTTAATTTTTGAAATAATTTAATTTAAATTAAAAGAAACAGTTCTTTTTTAAAATTTCCAAAACATTTTTCATTTTTTGACTATATGTCGTCCCAAACTAAAATAATCAAGGGGAAAACAAACAACAAAAAACCGGATTTGTTTTTAACGAAATTTACAGTATAATAGTTTATCTTTACTCCTTTGCAATAAATAAAGAATTCATACAACGTATTAAAATTTGTCAATTTAGGAGGGTTGAGTTTCATGAATTTCATACAAAATGTCAAATATCGCGTTTTCGTCAAAATCTTCAAAACACAACCACCTTTAATTGTAAGATATGTCTACAACATATTAATTTTAATTGAAGTTTGTGGTTGCTATGGTTATGAAAATGACCGTGGAAAATTGCTCAAAAATCGAATTGTCTAAAAAAAAAAAAATTCTTTCGCTATTTTTTTAATTTTTGAAATAATGTTATTTAAATTCACAGAAAAAAAAAAATGTTTTTCTTATTTCCAAAACGTCGATCCTAACTAAAATAATAAAGGACTGCTAGCTGTTTGTGGTATAGGCCCACGAAATGCACAGAATACACAACTCATCCACACCTTGCATCAGCAGTAATGGTAAAGCCCAAGCATGTTTACCGGACAAAAGACACACAAAAAACACCTTCGTGTCGTTTATAAGACAAAAATTACACATTTAGCATAATCTACAATCAATCCCAAAGTCATACGAGCCCATAAAATCGAGAAATTGATACATTTGTTTACAAACTGACGTTTTCACTAAGGTCGCAACAGCAGATATATGGAGTGCGCACGCGCTGAGAGTAAGAAAGTTCGTAAACTTCACTTTTTCCAATAAAAAAATGACGGATTATAATCTGCACCAATCAAAAAAATATTTACACTGATAGCTCGGCAAGTATCTCAGACATTAATTGGCTAGCGAACTGGGATGAAACCGCCTCCTGTCAAAATGCTTGACACGAGGAATCCCTTCGAGTCCCCAATTTTAGCAGGGAATCCTCAAGCTTTTCCATTAGGAATGAAATTTAAACGATTTAAAAACATGAAAAATGAGGGTGGAAAAATCAATAAGACAAATATAACAAAACTATTTTCGGGTAGAAAAATGGTTAAAGTTCCATATTCTGAGTGAACTGGCTCGCGATCGCCGTTTTATTAAAATACAAATGGTGTTGACAGTGAAAAAGCCAGTGTTAAAACGTTACTTAACCATTGAATTTAATTAGTACAACGCTCAGTGAGCAAACTTCTTCTAATGTCAGTTTCAGCCAGTGCTCCAAAACCTGCATATACAGTATCGTGGTATGTGCTGCCCTTTCTGCGACGAAGTAAATATGAAAGTCCTTGTTAGACCCTGCCCGTTTCGTACCGTTTTATCCCCTGGTTATTAGTCCACTACCAGTCCAACTGCAGGGGACTATAAGTTTCATCTTTGTCCTATCAGTCTGTCTGTCTGTTCGTCTGTCTGTCAGTTCGTCCATCCATCCGTCCCACATATAGTTTTCGCGCACGAACCCGCACAGTAAGATACTAATTCCGTTTGTGTATTTAAACACTTTTCGTACTACATGGCAATGGCCAGCCTCGATGACAAATAGTGGTTGAGCCATCGGACGTAAAATTGGAAGGATGTTAGGTCCTGTTCTCACATCCCGATACCAGCTAACTCACGAACTGACCGTTGACAGCTCTCTACCCTGTTTGTAATGTTAACCCGTCGGTCCTATTATACTATTAACTTAGATTTTTACACATCCATTGGTGAGAACACCATGTGTTATTTTTGATAGCACATAGTTGTTAACACTGTGAAGACATACGACTGGCTGCTCTTAGGTGATGGCCAGGTCACCAATGCCATACGTCCAATTACTGTTTTGTAATAGGCGTCTGGATTGGTTAAAATGATATCACGTGATCTAACAAAACAACGTTCATTCTTCCATGAGGTAGTACTATACCAAATAACTTCCGGCTGGGTCAAAGTTCGAGGTGCACCCAACTTTTGATAGAGAAGTGAACACCACAAGTCCTGTGATTGGTTATAAATGTGAGTGTGTTGGTTGTAAAAAATAATAGTTTCATCTGGGTAAAATAAATGTGCAATTTTATTTCATCTAGTACCAATGTGTCAAGTAGCCTTGTGCTTGAAACATGTATGGGGTACCTGTAAAAAAAAGTACTCAAATTTTGTGCGAAACTAGGGTAGTCATAGACGCTACCCGTTATCTCAGAAACGAGCAGCTTGACCCCCATTTTTTTCTGATTCACTTTAAGTGTAAGGGGTGGTAGTATTTATATCCGTGGCGTTTATGTCGGTTGATACGTTGCAGGTAGGAGTTTTAGCCGCATATGTTACTATTGTCGTCTATGGAATTTGATTTGGTAGTATACACCCATGAACGTGAAAACTGCACGTTTTTGGTAAACAAATAAAAGCAGAATGTTATTACCGGAACTACTTTTGATCAATTACGTCAACAACGAGGATTCCATCGTTTCTATTTTTATCCCAATATCGTCTGCACTGTGAGTGACAGTGACAAACTGACAGACGACAATCACAATGTCGGATGATAGACACGAACGTTTTGGTGGAGACTTTACATTAAGCCACCGCAATTCAGGCTTTAAACGCTCCACTTTTGAACTGAGACACATAATGTATATGACAGGCCACAAAAACGAAGCTTGTGTTTTCACAACTTTTGACACTGCAATTTTAATATAGTAATCAATAATTCTTCTAAATAATTTGACGCTCTCCCTTATGTCAATTAGTTCAAAATTCATACTCTAACCGCTTTACAACAAATCTTCCAATTAAGTATATAGATCGTTCAATTCTTAATTAATTATTTTTGAAAAAGAAACCTGTTTGCGTTATCAGTTGATGTTCCGTTATTTTAAATTTTATAACTTTTTATCCACATACGATACAGAAATTTAAATTTATAAAACCTTTAGTAAATCATTATAATAAATCGGAGATTTGATGGAAAAAAACCCGAATGTAACTTTCTAAGAGAATTCCCTTATTTGTGTATTGTAAATCATTGTGGAATAGTTCGATTTTTTTAAAACAATATAGTTTTGTATAATGGCAATATTAATGCATTTGGAATTATAAGAATTGAACGTTATATTTTTGACGTTCATGCGATGATAAACACCGTTTTACACACTTATGTATGAACGGCTTATCGCTTACGCGCTACGCATGAACGTAAAAAATATAACATTCAATTCTTACAGAACCCTGTTTTTTCAGGATATGTAAAAAAATAGAATAATAGATTCGTGTCCGTTAGATACCATTTATCTAACACCTCGTTGTTTAAAAACGTCTCAAACTCGCTTTCGCTCGTTATATACATTTTAAAACAACTCGTTTTCAGATAAATGGTATCTAACGGCCACTCATGTATTATTCTCTATATGTATATTTTATTTTTTATATATCATTTTATGTGTGTTCTTTATATAATGTGTACGTTCATTTTTATATTATTACTCATAATTCCTTTAAGGAATGGCTTATGTACTTTTATATTGTATTTTACATTACATTTCATTATTGTGTGCATTTACGGTTATATGGCGTCAGCCATATGGTTAAGGACCACATAGATATTGAGAGAGGAAAACCACTGTCGCCACTTCATAGGCTACTCTTTTCGATTAGCAGATAGGGATCTTTTATATGCAACATCCCACAGACAGGGTAGTACATACCACGACCTTTGATATGCCAGTCGTGATGCACTGGTTGGAACGAGAAATAGCCCAATGAACCCACCGACGAGGATCGATCCCAGACCTACCGCGCATCGATCCAACGCTTTACCTCTGGCCTACGTCCCGCCCCTATTGTGTGCATATAGTGACTCTTATAAAATATCTGTACGTTTGTCTGTCTGTCTATGTGTCTCTCTGATTCACTAGAGCGGTGTGAGACGACTGGACCAACTTCTCTCACACTAACATCTCAAACTAAACAAACATTCCAGACGGTTGAAGTGTGCCCAGGATAGCGTGATTGAACCTTACTTGAATCTAATCAGGAAAATTAAGTCAAAATGGAATGAAAAGTGGCAACAACTGATTAACTGGTTTCCTTATCAGTATGTCGTGTTAATAACTGTCTGTCTGTGTCCAAAGTAACTACCTACCTATCAACCATTGCGGTCTGGATGTAGCCCCGTGGTAAAGCGTTCGCCTTATGCGCGGTCGATCTAAGATCGATCTCCTCCGGTGGGTCCACTGGGCTATTTCTCGTTCCAGTCAGTGCTCCACAAGTGGTGTAACAAAGTCTGTGGTATGTACTATCCCATTTGTGGGATGCTTGTTGCTAAACGGAAAAAAATAGCCCCCTTGCATGGTGACAGCGGATGTTCTCTCTCATTATCTTTGTGCTCCTTAACCATATGTTTGACGCAATACAAGCGTAATTAAAATGTGTTGAGAGCGTTGTTAAATAAAATGTTCATTCCTTCGTCTTTCTATCATTGCATTTTGATTTTAATACATTTTAAAATATTTTAAATGTCAATATATATCCAAACACTTCTTATCGTCGTTTTGTAGGTATCAGTTTTCATTGTGTCGGACTACACAACCTCCGGGTCTCAAATCCAGCGACAGGTTTTATTTCCGCTTTATTGTCTCTTGAAAATGTAAACTTTTTCTGGCGGGAATTCGTTTATATGTGTATCGTGTAAATGGGATACCGTTCGATTTAACACTGCTTAAGACCGATGTACACCCACAGTCTTGTTTTGTCTAACCAGTGCAATTTCGGTTCCGTAATTCGGCGAAATCTAATCATTAATTTTGAAGACGGCTGCGGCATTCTAAGCTGGAAGCAATTTGAAATCAAACCATCAATTCGCAGGGCTGTTAGATGTCATCGCGGCCCCTTTAATCTTGTCGGATTTGACAAAGATATCGAGTTGATCCAACACAAACAAGTGCTATCGGAAAGACAGAATTAGTTTTTTTTCCGTTTGTGGTTGACTGAATTGAAGGAAAACGGAGTATGTTTACCGACTAACGGTTATGTGTAACAAAAATATTAAATCTGCTGCAACAATGCCAAGCAATAATGAACAATTTTGCTCAAAGACGGTTTCCGCCGCCAGGAATATTGGATCCAGGGCCAGTCGGTCAATGGGAGACTCTTGCTAAAGGCAACACAAGGACGGAACCAACGTCCCAGCGGGGCGGTTATTCTTTTCTGAATTAAGAAAACGCTATACCCTTAAAAGCTCGTGTACTGTTATAAAATAAGTTACCAGTAATGTACTTTCAGAAATTATCAGAAATTAATTTGTTTTTTAATGTTAGAAACGTATTTTCATAATAAAAACGTTCCGAAAGGTTATTGCTAATATAATACCATTGACATTTTATAATTTTAAAGGGACATTCCTGAGTTTGCTGCATTGTAAGATGTTTCCGAAAAATAAAATATATCTACGATCAAACTTGCATATTAAATATATTTTCTTGCTTAGAATACCAGTGTCTGTATATTCAATGTGTTTCTGGTCATCTTAATATTTGTAAGAAGGTCAAACTGGGTTTTGTCTTCAAATAATTTCGTACGTACGACAAAAACAATATTTTAGGAAATAAGATGAAATTTAACCTAGTACAAATATTAGAACGATCAGAAACACGTTTAATATACAACCACTAATATTTTATGTAAAAAAATATCTGATATGTAATTACAATCGTTAAAAAGTCTTTGTTAGTCGTTAAGATCTTAAAAATTGCAGCAAACTCAGGAATGTCCGTTTAATGTATTGCTATTTGTTATTATAGACTATTATAAATTTAAGTTTCGCATTTAAAACACACAATGTCATACAAAGTTAAAGTTTGTTTTGTTTAGCGACACAACCAGAGCACATTGCAATGTCACAGTCACACAGTCGTGCACTTGCATGCACTTGTTCAATCAAATGTTCGTGTACAACTTGCGTAAAAACGTTTGAATTCAGATATTGATAAGCACATATTATACTAATTATATTTAGGCTTAAGGATACAGCTTACTACATATTATATACACGTACATGTACCTGCTAATATACCACACTAGTTGCATAAAAATGTACAATGATTTACTACGAACGAAATATGTAAAGATATTTCAACAGAGATCTGAACAGTCGTGCGATGAAATAAAACCAAATCAATTGAATCTGATTCTACCCGTCTTTAAAGGTCGTATAATATATATTAATTTGAAAGGACATTTTCCTATATTTTTGTGGTTTACAATAGTACTCGACTAACACAGTTGATGTTAAAATACTACGGTGTGAGCGTGCTGTTAGTGAATTGTTATAAAAATTCGATGGAGTAATGGAGGGTGCAGAAAAAGAATTATATTGCTTAAAAGAGTTATCGAATTTCAGAGAATATAAAACAAGAATAACACAAATTATATATATATATATATATATATATATATATATATATATATATATATATATATATATATATTCATATTCAAAAATATGTAACAAATCCTTATTATATTATATCTTC
This sequence comes from Gigantopelta aegis, assembly GCF_016097555.1. NCBI lineage: Eukaryota > Metazoa > Mollusca > Gastropoda > Neomphalida > Peltospiridae > Gigantopelta > Gigantopelta aegis. Next base: position 68,529,585 of record NC_054708.1, read on the forward strand.
TTCTAATTTTTAAAATTTGTTTTGTTATATTAAAATAAAGGAATCAAAGGCTATCAAAAATATTTGTCCAGTCATTAATACCGTAAATGAGTATTGAAGAGTTTAATGCATTATTTCAATGGCTAAACAATCAGGGTAATCACTTTGACAGACACCACCACGCACGCGCACACACACACACACACACACACTTTCTTTCTCTTTCGCCATAAGTTACTAGTACTAGGACTATTCAATAACCATAATGACATTATTTTGTGAAAAGGAAAAAAAAAGAAACAAAAAGTTACCATGGTTCTCCCCCACAAAACCCCCCACAAAAAACAACAACAACAACAACAACAACAAACGAAAATCACTCATTTTTTGCCTTTACCAAAGTTTGACGCCAAAAATTTTCGTGTTGGGGTGTCGTTAAATAGTCATTCATTCGGTCCCCAAAACACCTCTCATGTATTATTATTTTAATGCAAAGATCAGAAATACATTGTCCCTAATGATTTGTTCATACCAGATGTAATACGTTGCTAAAGAGGACTAACTAGAGCTACAACTACTGCTACATATAAAACAAACATCCTTTAAAGATGCTTTGTGAAAGCGACCAAATGGGGACGTGGCCTTCTTATAATGCATACAAGTAATCAAAACACACCTACGAACGTAAGGACCTCGTACAATTTGCTTATAATTATCGACTGCCGAAGTCAGTTAATAATAATAATAATAATAATAATAATAATAACACAGGTTAACATAAATATCCATCAGTAATTGTATATATATATACAAACAAGAGCGAGAGAGAGAGAGAGAGAGAGAGAGAGAGAGAGAGAGAGAGAGAGAGAGAGAGAGAGAGAGAGAGAGAGAGAGAGAGAGAGAGAGAGAGAGAGAGAAAGACAGACAGACAGAGACAGAGAGACAGAGAGAGAGAGAGAGAGAGAGAGAGTTGAGAGTTAAACAGAGAAGGGGCGGAAAAAGGAAGGAAGGGAGAAGATGCGGTACCTATATGGTAATTATGGTAATCTAGGCACTGTGATTTTTGCTGTAATCACGAAATATTTTTTGACGAATAAATGCTTAAATGGACGTCGCTTGCCACGCACGCTCTGGATCAATTGCTGTCTATTGATTCGACTCATTCATTCATTGATACTAATATTCGTGTTTATATCAATTTACGGTTCAAGTACGCTATCCAGAGCAGTGCTTTCGATTCGCTGTTAACCCCCTCTCGTCTTTTACAGTACCCTATAACTAGTTCATCAACGGCCGTGGTACGTACTATTCTGTTTATTGGAAAGTGTACCGTTCTACATTTGGAAGGATTAGTCAGAGGCGGTAGTGGGTCCTGTCCATTTTTAAACACTGTCTCTCTCTTTATCTTTCTTCTGTCTCTATCTATCTTTGTTTGTTTCTCCCACATCCCACTCATTAGGCCAAATGTGTAACTAATCATATATTATCCAACAAATAGCCGTAGTTTAAAATGTGCTGAGGTGTGTTTCAACAAATATCTCTCGTCTTTGTAAACATCCGTTAACCAGTGAAAAACGTTTTTATGTCGATACATTTCAATTAAATGCCTACTGCTTAAAGATCACAATGTAGCTCGTTTTGGTTAATAATTGAATAATAACATACCAATCACTGATTTTGGTAATTGTCATTTTTTATTAAATGACGTAAAGGTATATGTATTTACATAAAGAAAAAATGTTCAACATGTACTTGTAATCCTGATTTTCTAAATACCCAAAAGGTTGCGTGCAAAAAAGAACGCCCTTCTAATTGAAGTTAAAACTAAAATAAAATTATAGGTATAACATGTATACCTGTACATTCAAAGGTATAAGGCTTAAGCCGTAGACCTGTACATAGACAACAGTTCTCAATGACTAACTAAATGTATAAAATGTATACTTGTACATCTAAGGATATAAGGCATAAGCCACATACCCGTACATCAAACAGATTAAAATTTTAAGTTTAAAATTTGAACATCATGTCAAATATTAGAAAAAAGTATAGATATAATATATATATATATATATATATATATATATATATATATATATATATATATATATATATATCATCTATGTTAGGCTAGCATATGTGATGGGGCGGATGGTGGGTTGTAAGAAATAGGTTAAAAGGTTACCTTTACAATTTGAACAATGGCTTGTTTCTCTCCCAGAATGTGAACAGCGCCCCCTGTCGGCTAATGTGTATACTTATTAAGAATTACTGGAACGCGTTTGAATGACTTGTTCCAGTAAAATTCTAGGACTGCTAATATTCTGTAACTATTCCTACAGAATCATGCTGAATATGTTCAACACAAATCTATTTATCTGCAATAAATGTTATTTATGTCGATACATTTCAATTAAATGCCTACTGTGTAAAGATCACAATGCAGCTCGTTTTGGTTAATAATTGAATAATAACATACCAATCACTGATTGTGGTAATTGTCATTTTTTATTAAATGACGTAAAGGTATATGTATTTACATAAAGAAAAAATGTTCAACATGTACTTGTAATCCTGATTTTCTAAATAGCCAAAAGGTTGCGTGCAAAAAAGAACGCCACAAGGGCAAATACAAATGCATGCAGCCCCACGCCAACTGTTTGTGTTATGTAAGACGTTTTACTTTTAGTCGTGTACCTGGAATCCTCGTCTATTAAAACTAGTTCGATTCGGTTGAGATTATTTACAAGTGTCAACATGCAGACACGCTGATTAAAGATGTCTTAACTGTAAACACGACCTTGTGTCTTGGGAGATGGTACGCTCCCCTATTAGACACACGGAACACAATATGGCGACTCGGCGCGCGCCGAGGGGACACACTTGGACTAGATGTCAAACTCCACTTCATTAGTCGCCCCGTGCTTCGGCAATTAATCTCGGTTCTTCTCCTTTGTCTTGTGGTGGAATCGATTAATCAATGACCACCAGCCGACTCGAAAAGAACATGCCATTTAGAAACAAGACAATTACATTTGGCGGCGGATTCATCATGGACAGCAAAGGCAGTACCGCCTTCTTGGTTTGAAGACTAACAGACGAGCATCTCGCGATTCGTTAATTACAGGACCGTTCTCGCGCGGTTAACCTGGATAATTAAACTAATGTTTGAAGGTCTCAAGACCAATTATAATATGTATAAAACAGATACTACAAGCAGGACTATCTCAGTGTTAAATTAAATGATGTTCATTAGCCTTTTTGTTTTGAAAATATACTATAGAATATTTTTGCATTGGTAAAATGTTAAAAGTTCAAGTTTGTTTTCTTCAGCGACACCACTACAACACATTGATTAATTGTCTATTGGATGTCAAACATTTGGTAAGTTTGACAGTCGTAGAGAGAAAACCCGCTACCATTTTCCATTAGTAGCAAGGGATTTTTTATATGCGCCATCCCACAGACAGGATAGCACATACCACGGCCTTTGGTATACCAGTCGTGGTGCACTGGTTTGAACCGAATACATACTACGTCTCAATATCCCATAGATACATCACATCGGAGAAATGAAGAAACCTTGATTGACACTGGTACAGAAACCAGAAACTCTTTGTAATTGTCAAACTTTATGTTTGGTGCAGATTATTGCTTACACAGAAAATAAGAGCTTATGGTTGTCCCTTCATCCATCCAGTGATCCATGCTGCAGAAATTTGAAACATTGTTATGGTAGTATCTGGTACAAAAGTGAGTAAGACTGTATGTTATCTTACTATTATTATGCTTATATAATGCCATACAAATTCATCAATATGTAAACAAATAATTATAATAATAATAGTAACAATTTAACACCCCCCCCCCCCTTCCCGAACAAAACCTACGAAAAAGACACATTACATATCTTGCAATTTTCTCTACTTTTTGTATGCTATTAAGGAATATATTAGGATAAGTAAATTGCACAGAAACCTGCTGTTGGAATTTGTTTTGGGTCATTTCAGACATTGACTGGACTAATTGTAGTTATCATGACATGGTATAGAAACCATAAACATGCCATTATCTCCAATACTGAATCCACAAACACCGTCATGTTTACGTGTGTAGTAAAAAAAACCCACCAAACAAAAAACAAACAACAAAAACAAACAAAAAACGCGAAAGACCACGATTATTATATCTTATAGAGACAGAAAGAACACCGCCTTGGTTACATGTGACACAGAATCTAGTAACTCTGTCATGGTAATGTCTGATACATAAGAGAAGAGTACATGATATTGTTTTGTGGTGCACACATTAGGGACACATCTTTATCTCTTTTTAAACCTCTCCCCCAAAACGATTGCCTGTGGTACAACAAACAAAAACATACGAGTAGCGCTGATATTGGAACCAAGACAGGGTTCATAGCCCTAAAGACCAAACAAATTCAAAGACTTTAAAATACTTTTACCTACCATTTTCAAAGACTTCAAAGACTTTTATGCATGAATAGAATGCAATAAAAATACCAAATCAGTTTGTTTAAGCAAGCAATTGGACTTTTTGTTACATGTATCATGACAGGTTAAGCCTTGTAACTGGAAAATAGCAAGTGCATGCAACTGTAAAAATATTGTGTTATGATGTGGCTACGCCAGCAGAACGAAGGTCAGGGTATTGATGTTGATTGAGAAAAGTGGACAATAAAATAAGAGAATTAACACAATACGAGCATTTAAGGACTTTTAAAGAGTTTTATTACAATTCAAATTCAAAGATTTTCAAGGAATTTAAAGACCGCTACGAACCCTGTAAGAATGCATTGTTGTTCGTTAACTATAAACTAAGAAAACATTTTGTGTGCGTGTGTTCAGCTTGTTTTAATTTAGGCTACTTTTGTTTTTTAATTCTTTAGTTTTATTTGTGTATTGTCATAAAAACATATATACACGTGCATATACAAATAGTTTACAAAAATAATTATTATATATTGTAGCAGTAGTATATAAATATCCAACAAAGGCAAAACAGGCAAACATTAATAAATACAAACACTCCGCTTTTATAGAATGTAGGCTAATCTATTTCGATTGGACGACGTCGAAGAAAAACTGAAGGTTATCCTTCAATAAACATCAGAAAATGACATCATTACGCCATCTGGGACGTCATTACGTAAAACAGGTTATGTAAATGATTTTAAATAGAAGGGATTGTGCATACATTTTAGAAGATGATGAGGGCTAAACTGTGGCTAGCGAAGTTCATGAGGGGTTAAGACATGCTTCCCCGGAAAAGTATTGAAAAAAAAGGAGAAAACATTGCTTAACTAAGGGAAAGGTTCTACTGCCGAAACCCACCCTCTGCGCAGACTCCTACATGTATGTTCGTCATTATTAAATACATTTATCGATGTACAACTGTCTTCCATACCCACGTAACTGTTCCCCAAGTGAATGCAGAACACCAACCATCCACCTGAAAAATATTTAACTGAATAATATTGTTAGACCTGAAATAAAACATTAAGAGTAGCCATTTAGAATACACATCATAAGTTTAACCTTATACTTCTATTGACAAAAACACCATTAAAATTTCACTACCAAATTAAATGATTAAAAACAATAATTAGAATGAATATAGATCACATTAACTGCTGGAATGTGTAATTATGCTGATCCCAGCTGATTCTATGGAACACAATCCATGACAACATTGATAAACACAAACAGACATCTTACTCACCACCCTATTCAGCTATACGTAATGCGAGGCGTCTGCTCCACATACCGGACAGATATATAAGTCCATGTTACCTCCACACATGCTCCATGATACCACTCTTTACATCGATCACACTGCATCATAACCTCACCTGTATAGGGCTCCAGACAAAAACAATAAGTCCTTTGACCTTTTGTTTTGCCACCTGTCTTAACCCTAGTTTGTCTCCCTTGTACAGATGTTTCTGCCAACTGAGCCAGGTTTTTATCTTATTGGGTTTGAGACCTGTCAATGTAACATCGTACATCATCCATGAGTGTACGATTGTACCGTTCAACCTGTCCGTTGGCGGACGGACGGTAAGGTATGGTTCGAGCCTTGTGAATATGGAACAATTTACACACCTCTTGATGTAGCTCCGACTCAAATTTCCTCCCCTGACCAGTAAATATCTCGAAAGGATAACCAAATCTTGAGAAGAACTCATTGATAGCTACTCTTGCTGTTACCTCAGCTGTCTGAGATGGCAACGGTATGCACTCTACCCACTTTGTGAACTGGTCTACCATCATGGGTACATACTGATTACCATTTTCAGTCTTTGGTAATGGTCCCAAGAAGTCAAGTTGTATCCTTTCCATAGAGACCCCCACATGAAAATGTTTCATCGGGCATCTCGGCTTCCTAGTAGCCCTTTTACAACGGTTGCACTGTACACAGATTAACACAAAGGTGTTTTTTACAGCCCGTGACATACCGTACCAATTATACCGGGCACGCATCCTACCCTTAGTATGTCCCACCTTCTCCGAGACCATACCCGTCTCCTGGTCGCACCCTGTATAGTCCAGGCAGTTATGTAAATTTACATTTATTTTTTTGGTCAAGTCAGTACAATGTATTTCTTTTTATTCTTAAGACTATCCAGCATTAGAAATCCATTGGTAGCATTTTTTTCAGTCATTTGATCATGGCGGCCATCTTGAAATTCAAAATGGCCATAATTTTGCATATATTTTGACTCCCAGTTAACACAGAATTTATTTATATTTTTGATGTCAATGAACTTGCTGATAACATTTTATTTGGTCAAATGGGCATGACAGCCATCTTGAAATTCAAAATGGCCGCCAATTAAATATTCTTATATGTATACATTTACTCACAGTTGATCCACAACAACAATTTAGGTATCTGTTTACATTTATGAACTCAGTGAATGAAGTTGAAGTTGAAGTTGAAATTCAAAATGGCCACCATTTTAATGTATTTTTCATATATCTTAACTTCCGATTAAGGCAGAAGCACAATTATTTTTGTCTGTACATTTTTAGGATCAATTGCAAAGGGTGACATTTTTATAACCATCCTCCAGTCATGGAACAACGTCAAAATTCAAAATGGCAGCCATATGGAGATTTAAAAATGGCCACCAATTTTATCATTTGGCCGATACTTTTCCTCATAGTCCACATACATTTTATGTGAAATACTTAAAATATTGCATTACTAATGACTTTCATGTTCTAAATTTTAAACTAATGAAATAGAGGAACAGACCAATTGTAAACTGTAATTCACAATGACACATTAGCAGGGCTCATCCATTTAGTATCTGGCTAATTGAATGCTGTTTAAATTAGCCACGTTTTAATAATGTCTAAAGAAATATCCTACATACATGTATCGGAAAATTGACTAAAATTAATTATTTTTGATTGTGACCCCTGAATAGGCATCTACATCGTCTGTAATGGCATGTGTATTGCAGCAACCATCACCACTTGTAGTGTTCTGTACACTGCAGGTTGTATTCCTTACAGGTTCATCTGATACTGATACCACAGGTGCATCTGATCAGTTCTATCACAGCCTCTGGTGCAGCTTGCACCTTCAACCACATTTACAAATATATCCTCCTTGACCCAGCCATGGGTCTAGATCACTGGATGTAGCATGGAATCCTAAGCAAGGATATTTGCTTGGAGATATGCTCTATGCGTATGCTGTTATTAGATATTTGGCATTGTTTCCACACTTTGGTTTGGTAATGGTGTCTTGAACTTCCTGTCCTCTCAGAATAGCTGCATCAATGGTACAAATGACCCCTGAGCTTAGTACCATGGAGTACTGTACTGACCTCTTTGTATGATTCCTCAGTAATTTCAAGCTGGCTAAGAGATTCAAATATAGCCAGTGGAGCTTTCCCGAATATATTCAATAATATTTGTTTACATATACCATTAATTTGTCCTCTTGTGTCACATCCAGTTACTACATGCAACCCTGGTAATGTTGATTTTCTTTCTGAACCCAGTTCATCATCAATTAGTTGCATGTTGATCTGGTTGCGACTTACGTCTGTAGCGATAATTATTGGGACCAGTGTGTGTGATTTTCTCTGGATAAGAACTAAGTCTGTGTCTGGTGCAGAAATTCACTTCTAATCTGCCATATATGTTGTCAGTGAACAGAAGCATTTCCTGAATGCTTTGATTCACTATTAGATGGTTGCATGGGTGTAAGATATATATTTTTAACACAATATTTATGAAAAATTACATCAGATATTTCCACTATCCAGGCTCCAAAGTTTCGAAGCTATCTGAGCGCTACGATATCGAAACCTAGTGCAGACCATGATGAAAAATGGCACATGCGAAAGCCTACTACATCAGTTAGATATACAAATGATCATATGATAAATACATCTGGTATATAAAGTTATTTACTGATGTAAACGCTAGTTACAGTCACACACACAACAAAATATGTACTAAAATACCATCCTACCACAGGTGTCAGTACACAAGAAGAAGCAGACATGATCATGATTCCTCATACTTGGGCCAGGCAATGAGGTGGATTTCTACATCAAAGACACAGATTGTTGGGTTTTTATTACCATTAGGTTACACAAATAATTATATGTAAATCACAACCACATCAACCTGCAAACATTGTATCTAGAGATAGACTCGGATTACCAGATGTTCATGCTGTAACTGAATATGACACAACAGGGCAATTGGTGACGGTGGACATCAATGAAGAGAATTCAATGTATTCACAAAAGCTCCACATATAAGTAACACCAAAGTCAGGTTGGAATCGGTGATGAATCATACAAAGAGGTCAGTGAAAATGTGAAGATTTTACTGCATGGAACCAAGCACAAGGGTCATTTCTACAACTGATGCAGCTACTCTAAGATGAAAGAAGTTCAAGAAACCATCACCAACCCGAAGTGTTGAAACACTGCCACCTACCTCTGGGGTATGAAAACAGCACCAAAGAGCACATCTCCAAGCACATTTCTGAGCTTAAGATGCCATGCTACATCTGGACATTCTTGATCCATGCAAAGTTGGTTGGGTCAAGGGGGTTGGTATATTTGTGACTGCTGTTGGAGGTGCAAGCTGCACCAGAATCTGTGGTAGAACTGATCAGATGCAATTGTGGTGTCAGTAAGTGTTCAGACAGATGTACTGTAATTTAGTGTAAGCAATACAACCTTCAATGTAGAACGCGTTGCAAGCGTGAAGCCGATGAGGACTGCTGCAATATGCATACTATTACAGATGAAATAGATGCCTAATATGTCATTACAAATTACAATTTACAGTTGGTATGTTCCTTTATTTCATTAGTTTGTCAGTAGTATTGCAATATTATAATTATTTGACCTAAAAATGTACTAATGAACACAAAAGTTGTATTTGTATGTAGACTAGGAGAAAAGGTATTTGCCAAATGATTACATTGGTGGCCATTTTGAATTTCGATATGGCTGCCATTTTGAAGTTTAAGATGTTTGCCATAATTGGATGACTATAAATCTAAAGAATTAGATTCACTTACCACTGAAATATACATCTAGACAACACAATTGTGCTTCTCCATTAACCATGAGTTTAGATATATAACAAATGTATTAAAATGGCGGCCATATTGAATTTCAAGAATGTTTTCATGATTCATTGACTATATAAATGAAAACCATCCAATACATGAAATACAGAAAGGTACATGGACAAAAAGTGTTTATGCTTCCACGTTAACCGGGAGTTGAGATATTAGAAAAAATATATTAAAGTGGTAGCCATTTTGTATTTCTAGATGGCTGCCAAGATCAGACAATAGTTTTCCTTTTCACAAAATAATCATCTGAGCTCATAGATGTAAACTGACAGCAAAATTATTTTTCTGTGTTTAATAGGAGTAAAGATAGAGAAAAAAAAATATAATGGAATGACGTCCATTTTGAATTCTAAGATGTGAGATGAATAATAAAAAAAAAATACTTTAATTCACTAAGATAATATGTTTAAATAGACCCCCAAAATATGTTTCTGTGTTAAATGGGAGTGGAGATATATAAAGCAATTATATGAAAATGACGTCCATTTTGAATTTCAAGATGGCTGACATGATAGTGGTAAGGTCTCACTACACAGATGTCATCTGCCATTCAAACCCATGTTAAACTGCCCAACTTCAAGCGAAGATTGCCCATAGAACGGGTTCTTGTTGGCACTAACAACATACACCATTGCAAACATACATTATATAATGATGATGATGATGATGATGATAACTAGTTTAACGTGCCCATATACCACTAGGGTTTCGAACACGCCCATCCCGAGTCCGACCTCCGATAAGATCGGTGGCCTGACTCGGGATGGAGCGGGGGGGGGGGGGGGGGGGTGAAAATGGGCAGAATTTTGAAAATAGCAATTAGTAAAAAAGTTAATAGATTAAAGAAAAAAAAGAAAAAGGTTACAAGCCAAAAATAAAAAAGAATTGACTGCTCGGCCGAATATTTACATAATTTGGAGCATTTTAGAAGGACAGTCCAAAATTAAATAAGAGAAAGAAGAGAGGATCGGACTATTTAATAATATTACAAAAAAGAAGTAATTTTGACATAAAATTTTGAACGCAGATCTAAACGTTTAAAGTCCGATCGATATGTCCACGCGAGTGGCCTCGTTAAGACCGTTTGGGTGCACAGCTTAAAGGGACGAGATGGGTTGCATCCCGTCAAGAAAACCCCTAGATTGACAGTCGATAGACGTTGAAGGTGTAGTGCTGTGCTGAAATACAGATCTTGAGAAGCCGGATTCGTCTGAACGAGTAGAGTATCAGACTAGGGTATAGTCCAGTCGTCATGGGTTGGTATAGTGGTGCGGACGGGCCCGACTCCGGAGGATACGAGATGGTATCACTATAAAACAATGTAAAGTCTAGAAAAAGAGTAGTAGGGGCCGACCCCGCTTCATATTTCTTCTTAGAGTGGGGCGGTCAATCTTCCAGTGCTGCTAGGACAGGCTGGGACATGTAGAGACTGAACGCGAACAACCGTGGCGTTCTGCAGAATGGCCGTCATACGAGTCACGAAAAAACAAGTCAACATAGTCAGACGGAGAAAAACGTGGAGGCGAGGAATCTCGCTGAAAAAGAATCCAATCTGGTGGTGCAGACTGTCGAAACGAGAAGCGTTCCAGCGTTCAATCAGTTCCAATGGCCGCATACATCCCAGTAGAAAACGTCATTTCGCTGACAAAAACAACGAAATGAAGGACCCCCAAGTCGAGCACACGAAAGCACGTGCAGTGTGCACAACCGAAACAAACACGTCTCACCGCGTGGAGCTCCAGACTGGGAATCTACATTATATAAGCATTTATTTTCACTCCAAAATTGAGAACATTTCCGTCTCAGTTTTTTGCTATATGACCGCATCTGGCTGTAGTATCGGTCCGAACAGGTGGTTCATTAACCGATTCACTCCGGCTGTCACTTGCGCTATATACCCATGGCCATAAAGGTCGATGCACAATATTACAAAATAACAGGGGCAAAATACAGCCAGAAGGTTTACCATTAAATATACATATTATTTTAATTCTTCACCATTTCCTAGAAGTGAATATGTGAACCATAACATGTGTCCCAATTAGGAACTATAGTGGACCGTGATGAATGAACCCTCACCCGGAAGTGATCTGTGTAGTGAGACCTAAGAAAAAATGCTACCAATGGATTTCTAGTTCAGGTAGGTCATGGGAACATATGACCAACATTTTATTAACTTGAGGGAAAAAAAATGCAACCTTCAAAAAATGAACATAACTCCCTAGACTAGTAACCCTATCCTGGCCGCTCTCCTCCAAAGCTACATCGTCTTTAATGTTTTGACCCTCATCCCCTCCCCCAGGGACCTGGTCTTCTGGCATGATAATGATACAGTGATCCCTTTGTAAAATTGGATTCTGGGCAGACGCCGACCACTGGCGTGTACATACCTCCCCCCCCCCCCCAACTTACAGATTTCTTCCCTACAGAAATGCCAGCCACCCCCTGGTGCTGACAGCCCTGCACCCGGTACCCGACGGTACCATACCTGCTAGAGACCGTCCATCACTTCTCCCCTGGACTGGGCTAAGGCCTACTGACCCGGGTTCCCGTTTAATGACTTAATCCCTCTCCACTGTGGACAGTCCCTTCGAAAATGCCTCAACTCATTACATAGTGCAGCAGATTGGTGAAAATTATAGAAGAATTGTGCCTTTGATGATAAAAGCATAAAACTTGGCATGAAGTAAGAACATACCAAAATAGTTATTTCTAGATATAGGGACATTGCAGATTGTTCCTGTAGTTGCCATGGCGGCCATTTTTCAAAATGGCCGCCATGGTCTCAACACAACTTGATGTAGGGGTTTGAATGTAGCTTACATTTTGTTCTTTACACAATTAATGACGTTGATTTATAGATATGCCTTTTCACATCATGTAGGGGTGCTGATTTCAACGACAAATCTAGAGTATGAGCCAAACGAAATTATAATAATTAAGAAACTATGGTGTCTATATGTTCTTTGCCAATAAATAGCTTATATAAATATAGTGCAAGTATTTACAAGGTTCATATTAAACTGTTTTATAGGTATGTCCATTCCACATATAGAGGTGTAGTTTATTAAACATCCCAGAGCATATCCTGAATGAGAAAGAATTGTCTATGGGAAAGGGTAGCGTTTCTCCCCATTTACTATATTATTTGTTCCTTAATTAATCATTTCTGAATTTTAATTATCAATTTATAGTATCACCGAATTCAAATAGAGAACAAATTATTATTTTTTAATTGCTTTCATTCACAATATATATGATTTGTTGTTTTATAAGTAGTACAGGACGTACAGTACTAATAAAAAAGAGTCATGACTGTGTCATAATTTTGCACCTTTTTACAATGTTTCCGAATGAATACCTGTCGGTGAGTCCATTGGTCTATTTCTCGTTCCAGCCAGTGCGCCACGACTTGTATATTAAAAAGATCATTTGCTACTAACTGAAAAATGTAACAGGTGTCCTCTCATTGACTATTTAACAGAATTACCAAATGTTCTACATCCAATAGCCTGTCAATGCCCTCTAGTGGTGTCGTTAAAAAAAACACCTAACTTTTCTTTAAATTTTTCCATGCATACATCTTAAATCCTGATTAGGTGGCAATAATTACCCTGGATCAACCTTTATATGCCACTGATAAACGAATTCGTGGTCCCGGCCAGCAACTCGCGATGTAGACAAGTTTATTGTGTTCTTTGGTGCTCTTCATATTGATACGACAGCCCTTAAGGTGGTAAGGGATCTATTTGATGGCAGTGGTTGGACAGATGGCCTTGTACAGGCTGGAGTTGCCTCTGCAGTTATAGCAGATTCTTTCTTAAAAGCTACAAATGTAACACACACTCATAAAGCTCATCAAGTTACAGCTTGTAGACTGCACATACTCCTACATGGTGCAGCCGCAGACTTGTAGAAGACAAACATCTGATGTCAATCAGAGCGGTGAAGTATCAGAGCTATAGCAAGTCCCCAGTTTTAGTTTTGGTTCATGGTTCTCAGCTGGAAGTGAAAGTCTTGATCTTTGTTCCTGCAATCCAGATGACAAAGTTTCTTTTGTACATTGATACATTGACCAACATTGCCCCATTCTTCTTTGCCTTACATCACACAAATTATGCCAGATGGATTCCAGTCCATTTGAGAGATTTGGTAACACTTAAAGAATGTCATCTTCTTTTATATTCCGAATTTTAGAAAGCAGGTTGATAGTCAAGAAGACTTTCCCCTGCTATTACCATTGATTAGACCCAACATAACGCTGCTGTGAAAGGTGATGGTGGAGCTATAAGCCTGACAGAGAATCCGACAGTTCTTAGGTGTTGGATGGTATGTGGACCAGAGATAACTCGACTAATAGTTGAGTCATCTATGGAGATGAGTCAGAAGAAGGCAGCACATTCGGTACATCATGAACAGACCAAACAAACACAGAAATCATTTCTTTGAGATGTCAAGTCACTGACAAATACCATAGAAGGGATCCATTTTGTGAAGGTAATGATAATCTACAGAAACTGTACGGCCGATACATTGCAGACCATGCTATTGTTTAAACCATGCGCAGGTTTGAGACGTTAGGACAGGATCAGTATGGAATATTTGTGAAAGAACAGCATGTTTTAGAGACAAAATCCATCCAAGAACCAATCGAGAATTTCTGCAGCTCTTTAAACATCCTCCAGTTCGAAATAAATCCAAAGTACAACAGCAACTGTCTGCTCAGTTTCCCAGACTTGACATTGCTTGTCAGGTAAAGGTTGGCAACTTGGATGAGTTGTTTTAGCATGAGATTCAAGCCTGGCCATCACCACTGCTACATATAGGGAAACTGAGTCTGACCCCTTGTGTACTGTGTACTAGAGGAGCTTATTACATCAGATTGCAATATTAACAGACCTCCTGTTGAGGTAGGCATCCTTGATGGTGAAGCTGTAAATAACATGTTGAAACCAGGAATTTCCATGAATATGCAGGTCAGATCTTCCTCACATATCTGGTATCACAATTACAATAGGCTATAAGGAATGATGTCATCTGGGATGTTTACAACCTAGCTAGTCTGAATTCAAGCACTTTAAACATGAGAGGAAAATGCACATGGAGCCATTCAGTAAAATTCCTGGAACCTGGCATGGATTACTAAGACTGAACCAAGAAATCAGTTATGTTGGAAACAGAGTGTCAGGTCATTTGGACACATGGCTAATTTTATTTTAATATGGCGAAATTATTCTTATGTCATAATTGATATTATTTTTGAAAATATCTCAGTTTCTACTATGTTTGAAGTTTTATACATAATTTGGTGAAACGTCCTGCACACCCAGCGCTAGTCCTGGCAGACATCTTCAAAATGTCCTATGCAAACAGCCAAGATATGTCGCCAGTATAGCCCGATATACCCAAGAGGAGGCAGACACACAAATATTGCTTCATGTAGCTGATGCTGTCAGTAAAGAACACACTGGCGTCTTGGCACCATAGCAACTGTTCAATATCTCTGAACTGTGGGTTGCTTTTGGTACTGGACATTTTCGATACCTGGCTGTCCATGAGATATCTCATGTCTTGGGTTCAGACAGGTGCCTTTCATTGCCCATGTTCCATGGCTTTACTGTCTTCATTCGGTAGTAAGGGCAATGATGGAAGTTGGGCCATCTGGAAAGTAGCAAATGAAGTCACACTAGTTGTTGGTGCCTCAACAACAACGCCAAGCACCACCTGTGCTTTTCGACCCTCCCAAAAAGAGTACTCGATCAAATACCTCCTACAAAGGCAACCCTTCTACAGTATGTGAAAAGGACAATGTACCAGCCATCACGCTGTTGGGGTCAGATGCTAGTTTGTGCACCAGAACTCCCACCACCAAATGAATAAGGATGACATCAAGGTAACACAACCTTGCCTAGGGCTACCAATGCATGTAGAGAACTCATTAGATATGGTTGTAGAAAAGGAAGTGTTTCAAGGCTGCCATTCCTCATCAGCTTTTAGCTGTTGGCCTAGTGTGATCTCTTCGGGGAGTGTTCAGTAGTTACTTCTGGCATTGTTAAGAAAGAAATGTTTTATTAACGAAGCACTCAACACATTTTATTTACGGTTATATGGCGTCAGACATATGGTTAAGGACCACTCAGATCTTGAGAGGAAACCCACTGTCGCCACTACATGGGCTGCTCTTTCCGATTAGCAGCAAGGGATCTTTTATTTGCGCTTCCCACAGGCAGGATAGCACTAACCATGGCCTTTGTTGAACCAGTTATGGATCACTGGTCGGTGCAAGTGGTTTACACCTACCCACTGAGCCTTGCAGAGCACTCACTCAGGGTTTGGAGTCGGTATCTGGATTACAAAACCCATGCCTCGACTGGGATCCGAACTCAGTACCTACCAGCCTGTAGACCGATGGCCTAACCACGACGCCACCGAGGCCAGTCAGCATTGTTAAGAGGCACTTGTAACCACCCACTATACACCCCTACTACTGGCGGCTGTAGTATAACCATGAATGATTGCACACGTATGTATGAGAGGGGAACAAATAACGTCGTTTAGCTTATATTCCGGAACTGTCCCTGGAATTTGTATAAAATATTACCTCTACATCATATACAATGGACATATGTATAAATCTGTGTAATTAGTTCTAAAAAGGACACAAAATATGGTAAATTCAGACACTCGCAATGGATCTTGCGTTAGTCATGGCGGCCATTTTGAAAAATGGCCGCCATGGCTCCCAGAGGACAAATCTGCAATGTCCTTATATCTAATTTTTGTCTCTAGGGTATGTCCTAGCATCATGCAAAGTTGCATGCTTTTATCATAAAAGGCACAATTTTGTCACATATCTGCTGCACTAACAAAGGTAACACCTAGGAGGCACACTTTCCCTCTCCTGTGGTGAAGGAGAACCCTCCCTTCTACTCACTGCAGGTGACCTATCCCTAGGTTAGAACTGTCCCCTGGTGTTATTACCCAATCGTGACCTGCCCCCCCCCCCCCCCCCGTCAACAGGTGTTCCACCATTTTTTGCCCGGTCTTTCCATGGCAGAGTGGGGGGGGGGGGGGCGTTTGGCGTCTCCCGCCCAAGGGTACCCGTTTTCTTTACTAACACTCATTTGAACAACCCGCTGTCCGCCGATAGACAGTTCATCCACTTGACTAGAGAGAAAATCCAATCTATCACTTAAACTATCTTCAAGCGGATTAAGCTCCCTATTAGCAGTACCTCTACTATCGTGTCCCCATCCTTCGACACAGCAGACACGGTCCTCTAGCGGTATACTACAGCCTAACTCAACACGTGATACGTGCGGGACAAAGCGAGCATTCAGTGCCGTATTAGTACACTGCCACCTCAACAACGTGTCCATGGCCTCATCTAAATTCCGAGGATTTGCATTGCACAAATGATGTGCCGCCGCTACATCATTACACCCCTGGCAAAATCGAGATGTTACTTCGGAAGACATACAGTCATCGGGCAGTCCCTGAAACGCCCCATTGGACAGAACTACCACCCTGTCTGGCCAATCTCGTATATCATCCCCGGGTTTTTGTTTAGCCGTGAAAAACTCCATATGAACCGAACTCGACATGTCGTACGACCCAAATCGTTTACTAACTTGTGCATAATCTCTGTATACATGAGGTTCTGGAGGGCCAAAATAAGGGCATAATATTCACTGGGTTTACTTGCACCGCTGGGGAGGCCAGTTCGCACACTCGGCCATGTATTGAAATGTGGTCTCAAAGGCCTTCCAAATACCTTTGCCGTCATACTCCACTTTCTTGTTGAAGTGAGGCACACTCCCTCTTATTGGGAACCTCTCCTCCAGGTGAAAAGGAAATCCACCTCACACCCTCCTTGGTGATGTGAGAAACTACCCTGAACCATAGGTCCCCTTATAGGTAAATGGTAAAACCACCCCTGTTGGGGTTAAATCCCTCTTGATAAGACATGGGAATACCCCTGGTCTGGGTACCCCCCTCCGAGTATGGAATCGGACCACCCCTGTCCGGGTAACCACCTTCTGAGGACGGACCAAAATCATCCTTGGTTGGGTTATCCACATCTTGGCATGAAATAGTACCACCCCTGTTCGGGTAACCACCTTCTGAGTAAGAATCATGATCACCCCTGGTCGGGTTACTCCGTCAGGGATGAAAACCAAACTGCCCCTATTGGCATTTGCACCCCCCCCCCCCCACACACACACACTTTATGATTGCTAAGACCACACTTCATTGGTGCCCCCCCCCCCCCCCCACCTTTCTACAGAACCGGACCCCGTGCTCATTAAGCGGTGATACGTAGAATTCCGGTCTACATATCCAGAACAAGGAGGGGTTAGCACTGAAATATGCTGAACCTCTTACGAGCTGATCTGTAAACCGGGAACGGAGTTTATTAGAGCATCATTCCCAGAAAACACAAAAAGAGAACAAAACTATCTCGGACTATCAAAGAATTAGTTTTATTGCAGTAAATAAAACCCTAAAAGTTCAAGAAATAAATTTTGATCCCTCCACCAAATGAAAAATTATTACATCATTTTCAGTCCGATATACTACAAATATAATGCAATGTCTAAATATACAAGTGAAAAATAAATATCCAACACTAATTGTAACTATCAATGGGTACTGAAATTAAATTAAAGGTCTTTGGAAGTTAGCAAATTTGAAATCCAATATGGCGGCCAATCAAAAAAAGCTAAATATTTTGTAAAAAAAATAAAATAAAAAACCCAAACAAAAACAAATGCAAAATCAAATGACAATTACCTCCAAACAGGTTACGTCACAACTGCTCGCAGCGCCACTATTGTATTTTTGTTGATGGCCAGTGGTCTAATGAATATACAATAATGGTACTTACGTCTATCCTCAATGCTGTAATACTGTGTGTGTCGGATACTAACTCGTGTAGGCCGGTTCACTGCAAAAGACCTCTGTTCTCGCTCAATCTTGCTAACTCTGGACACGTAACGTATTCCAGCCAATCACCGGGCTCCATTTTCCCGCCAAGCTTCTCTGCGGTCAAGTCCTCGCAGATACGTTCCTATATCGGTAGACTTGCTGCAGGCCACCTCGCAGTGTTTCCAAGCCAAGGTCTCCATTCAGTGGTAGACTGGTCGCGGGTCACCACATTACAATAACCATAAACTGGAGACATGACGTTTCCGTTTTAAGAATGCTATAACAATTCCAATGCAAAATTGCTATTGAATTTGTTTTTAACCCTAACCCGAACCCTGGGTCACCAAATAATAAAATATTACAATTAAGATGATGGTAATCTGACAAATGGGTTAATTCATTTGATTTCAACTTATTTTCGTGCTTATATCCAATTAACGTTCAAGCACGCTGCCCTGGGTACACACGTCAGCTACCTGGGCTGTCTGTTCAGGACAGTGGGTTAGTTGTTAGTGGTTAGTGAGAAAGAAGAGAGTGTAGTGGTCTTACACCTACCCACCGAGTCATTAAAACTCGCTTTGGGTAGGAGCCGGTACCGGGCTGCGAACCAAGTAACAACCAGCCTTATGTCCGATGGCTTAACGACAAAACCCACGTGGCCGGTAACAACAAATAGGTCAGGTCAGATCATAGGGTTTTACGTGCACATTCAGAACAAACTGTTGTAGTGCACGGCTCCTCCGTCCAGGAGAGGAAACGGGATGGGTGGGTGGGAGAGGGGACCGCCCACGCTGGTAAGTGCAAGGGAGCACCAGCAGCCCGACCGGAATCGGTAGCGGGCGGGGGGCAATTTTTGTGCTATTGAATTTGAATATCCCGTAGGATTAAGTCAAAAAGGAAAGCAGTGCGTAATTTCCAGAATGCATTTTGGCGTATTTTTGAAAAGTTCATCGAAAGAAAAAATGTGAGCTACATGTTAATTTGAACTTAGTTTGCTGAGAGTAGCTCGTGTTGGAACCTAGCCTATTGGTGGCCATTGTTGTTGCTTTCCCGTGGTTGCCCCCTAGCTTAAAATGTCTTGATCTGTTGAGGGATCATGCTTTGTATTCTGTTTTTCCCCAGTTCTGTTCTTGAAAAGGGGCGAGGCGTAGCCTAGTGGTACAGCGCTCGCTTGATGCGCGGTCGGTTTGGGATCGATCCCCGTCAGTGGGATGCGCTATTTCTCGCTCCAGCCAGTGCACAACGACTGGTACATCAAAGGCCGTGGTATGTTCTATCCTGTCTATGGGATGGTGCATATAAAAGATCCCTTGCTGCTAATCGAAAAGAGTAGCCCATGAAATGGCGACAGCGGGTTTCCTCTCTCAATATCTGTGTGGTCCTTAACCATATGTCTGACGCCATATAACCGTAAATAAAATGCGTTATGTCCAAAGTTTATGTCCCGAGTGAAATAATTTTCACTTGTCACGAGCTTTAGCGAGGGACATAAATTTGATCATAACTGGTATCGAGAGTGTTATTCTATATATTACCCCAGCTATTTTTTTGTTTTGTTTGTAAAAACCTTTATTTTCGATATAGCTTACATCGGCTACACGTCCATTTTTATTTTCCCCGTTATGAGTGCCTTCTGGGGTAATAAAGTGTGTTACGTCACCTCCGCAACCGTTTCATGGCAGCTACTGCAACCAGTAATGAACTTTTCAGACGTCGGGTGTCCGCGCAAACGATCCGAAATCGGCTGCGAACCGTTCACCTCTACGCACGACGCCCATATATTGGACCCATTTTGACCTAATTTCATCGAAGTCAACGTCAAATGTGGGCACAACGCCACTTGCGATGGACTCAGAGGGAATGGAATAGCGATGTTTAGTGATAGTATTTAGCGATGAATCAAGATTCACACTGCGATTTGCAGATGGCAGGCAGAATGTTTGGAGACGACGTGGTGAACGTCATGCTGAGTTTTGTGTCAGTGAAGTTAACAGGTTCGGAGGCGGAAGTTTAATGGTTTGGGGTGCTTTCTTTGGCAATGGACGTTCTCGACTTCTTGTCATCCATGGCAACCTCAACGCTGCTGCATACCGCGACCAGGTGCTTGCCCAGGAACTTGTGCCCTTAATGGCAGCTCATGGTCCAGGCCTGATCTTTTAGAATGACAACGCCAGACCCACAGGCCATCTTGACAAGGGATTACCTGAGGAATGCGGTCATTAATGTCATGGATTGACCTTCAATGTCACGTCTGGGGTGTGCTGGGAAGACGTCTGCGCACTCTCAGAAACCCTCCATAGACTTAGCAGGAACTTGGTGCCTCATTAGTGGAACAGTGGCGCCGTCTTCACACGCATCAGACAGTCGATGAGGAGGCGTTGCTTTGCAGTTGTGGGTACACATGTAGGGCATACGCGCTATTGAACCTGTGATTTCACCAGACGACTCTACTTGTGAATTACAATTTTGACTGTTTGTGGTTTTGACGAATGCTGTGGGAACATCGAACAGATTTTTGACTCAACATTTATTCCTATTCTTTCTTTAAATGTCATACAATGAAAAAATAGATACCTTATTTAATACGTTCGTCTCTCATATTTGCAAATTAGTCAAGATGAAACGGTAGCGAAGTTTTTAATTTGACTCAGTATATGTTATGTAACAGTTGTGATCATGATCCGTGTGTTACGACTTTAGGTAGATAGTTGTTCATTAATTCGGTCAACGCCCGCGTAGTATATTCACTGCTCGTGCTAAGCGTGTGCTGCTTTTTTGTTGTTCGTCTTCGTTTTATTATTTTGTGAAAGGGACATTCCTGAGTTCGTTGCACTTTTTAAGATGTTGTCGACTAACAGAGACATTTTAACGATTGTAATTAAATATCAAATATATTTTTTCTGCATAAAATATTAGTGGCTGTATATTAAACGTGTTTCTGATCGTTCTACTATTAGTACTAGGTTAAATTTCATTTTATTTCCTAAAATCCAGTTTGGGCTTCTTACAAATATTAAGACGACCAGAAACACATTGAATGTACAGACAATGATATTCTAAACAAGAAAATATATTTCATATGTAAGTTTAATCGTAGAAATATTTTATTTTTCGGAAACATCTTACAATGCAGCAAACTCAGGAATGTCCCTTTAAGATTATATGTAATGCATATTTTAAATATTTTCCAAGGTTACAAAGTTGTTTTCTATTCTGAACAGACAATACTTATATTAATTTAAAAACAAACGGTCTTAATCAGTAGTATTTGTTTACATACGATATGCGAATATGCTAATACAATAGGCATATTAAAATAAAATGAAATTCATCTTCAGTGTTATCCCGATTGCACATACGACATTTTTTCTGTGATTGTTCATTTCCACAATACCTTCCTTGTTCATTGAGTGATTGGTGCGATGAAACACGAAATTTTGTAATAAGAGATGAATAAGAAATAGGTAATGATATCTTCAGAAATTAATGTAAAAAAGTATCTGTTAATTGCTTTAAAATATTACATTTTGGTGAATTGTTCAACAATTTGTCTATTTCTTAATACAGTGAACTCTTTTTATTAATATTACATGATTATCAACTTGCTGATTAAACCATACATCTCCAAATCCTGAAGAAAATAATAGATGTTTTACATGGTGTAGCCAGTTAAAAAATTCCTGACTTTCTAACATATCATCATATGTTGATTTCAAGATACAATTATTCGTTTCTAAAAGCTTCAACCAACATTTAACAATTCCTACTTTACGTACTACATGTAGAGCCAAGCTTCCTAATTCTGTTAACACAGCTGCATTCATTATACCTTTTTCAACATTCAATATTATTTTACAAACATCCATATCAACCTTTTCTACATCATGAGCTGGGTCAAACCCCATACTTCACAAACATAATTTAACACACTAGATATATAAGTATCAAAAACATGTAGCTGTGTTTCCTTATTAAAATTAATGACAGATTATTACATGGTCTTTTCTGCCTTGTAAAGTAGTTAATTTAACGTTAATCCAAGATAATTAAAACTATCAACCGCTTGGATTATATTTTCATTTTATATCCATTCGTCTTTAGTAGTAATTTTCCATCTGTTTCTGAATACAACAGTTTTGTAAAACTGTTGCATATGTAGGTTAATATAGTACTACACTTGCTGTCATGTATACATTTCCCTCTGCATAACAATATGTTTTTTGCTTCCTTGTTATTTTCTAATTTGTGAAGGTTGTTTTTGGGAGGTGTTTCTGAATTCAACAGAAGTATTCCAATGTCATGGTTAACGCGTACTGCACGATTCCTTAAAAACAAATCATATGTAAATAAACAAACCGGTTTTGGGATAGCCCGGTTCATGGTATTTCACGATACACCGATCAGCAGTCTCTCTCTCTCTCTCTCTCTCTCTCTCTCTCTCTCTCTCTCTCTCTCTCTCTCTGTGTTGATTTTATTATTTTTTCTTTTT
Source organism: Gigantopelta aegis (assembly GCF_016097555.1). Lineage (NCBI taxonomy): Eukaryota > Metazoa > Mollusca > Gastropoda > Neomphalida > Peltospiridae > Gigantopelta > Gigantopelta aegis. The sequence goes on from NC_054708.1 coordinate 68,552,623, forward strand.
TTAGTGGGAGTGTTTGGGTAGGTGTGGACAATCACCCGTTTTAATGATAAAATTAATAATAAATTGAACCTCCCACCTCTCCAATCTGCTCAGGATATAGTTGTTTCTGCCCCCTTTGAATGGATCTTGAAACATAAAAGGTCATGTGAACTGGCTCTTGATTGCAACGACCGATCGCTGTTGGCGTTCTAATTTGCGGTAGATTGATGAAAAAGAATTTTAAAGTCATTTACACACATACTACACGAGCGTTTATTTTCGCAAGGGGGGGGGTGGGGGGACGTAGCTGAGTTGTAAAGCACTCGCTTAATGCGCGGTCGGTTTAGGATCATTTCCCGTCGGTGGGCACATTGGGCTATTTCTCGTTCCAGCCAGTGCACCACGACCGTGGTATGTGCTATACTATCTGTGGGATGGTGCATATAAAATATTCCTTGCTGCTAATGGAACAATGTAGCGGGTTTCCACTTTAAGTCTATATGTGAAAATTACGAAACGTTTAACATCCAATAGCCGATGATTAATAAACAATTTGCTCTAGTGGTGTCGTTAAACAGAACAAACTTCTTGTTCGTTAAACAAAACAAACTTCTTTTCTCCGCATATGTTACTGTGATAACGGCAAGTGTATGTGCACTGCATGTCAGAGAAGCAAAGAAAAAACGTGCGTCGATTATTGTCGAAGTTAATTCCGTAAGTAGTCGGCAATGTAGAACGGATGTGTCACAGTCGGCGTCGAACGCTGTTATTATTTCGTCCTACCCGCTGCAGATGGGCGGCTAACAAAACAATGTGTACTTTGGGTTAGAAGCATGATACTTGACATACCAGAATGAATGAATATTTAACGACACTCCAGCACGCAAAAATTAAAAAAAAAAATACACATCGGCTATTGGGTGTAACAAATGGTAAGTATATGAAAATAGTATTTTATATATATTTATGTAAAACCACAGTGTAAGGAGCTGTGGGGGGAAAAGTATAATACAATACATAAATCAAGGTAAGTATATTTTAAAACTGTGTATACAAGTCAGTGTTTTAAAAACTGAACAAGTAATTCTGGATGGAATTTAAAAGATTCCAAAAACATTTCTGTTGCCAAATATATATGTACTCTTCAAAAAAAGAAGAAACTTGAATTGGTAAAAATAATGCTATCGGATTATTTTTTTACAGAATCAAAGACATCATAAAGACAATCAAGTAAGTTGATGCAAAAATACTGTAGAACACGTTCGATTCGCATAGACGTAGCCATAGTCAACGTTTGTACTGAAACACAAAAGCGCAATCCTCAGAGAAGCACGTGCATCATGACGTTCTGTAATTTTGCATGCCGAACCCTCCTTTGGTGGGTCATAAGAAACCACATCAGCTGTGATTCAAACAGACCGCATAACGACAATGTAGGTAACGCGATAATGCCAAGATTGACGTCAGCTCAATGCAATAATACCATAGGGAGATTGAAAGCAGGGGCAACTCAACAAGCTGTGGCAAGGCACTTTGGCGTCTCCAGACCGACCACCTCTGCTTTATGGGCACGGTACAACACGACTCAAAGTGTTAATGGCAGGCCATGGTCAGGTCGTCCCAGAGTAACCACCGCCGTTCGAGATCGATACATCAGGTTGTGTCATCTTCGAAATCAAACCACAACGGCAACAACCACAGCGACACAAATCCCTGGATTACGCAGAATTTCTGACCAGACAGTTCGTAATCGGCTGAGGGAGGTAGGAATTTTCCTTAGAAGACCCGTGCGACGTAACGTTTTGACCCCACAGCACTTAGCGGAGCGTCTGCAGTGGTGCCAGCAGAGGGTGAGATGGACAAGTGCCAGGTGGAGGACTGTTTTGTTCTCAGATGAGTCTCGTTTTCTCCTGTCACGTGCTGATGGACGCACACGTGTCTACAGACGTCGAGGGGAACGTTATGCTTCAAAGTGCGTGAAACAAGTCGACCGTTTTGGTAGTGGCAGTGTCATGGTGTGGGCAGGAATCCATCACGGTGGTAGGATGTCTCTTGTGTATGTGGCAGGTGCACTGACAGGCATCAGATAACGAGACGAGATCCTGCAGCATCACGTCATTCCGCACATGAACATCAACTGTGGAATGTTTCAGCATGACAATGCCAGACCACATGTTGCACGTGTTAGTCAGGGGTTTCTGCAGCACCACAACGTCCAGTATTTACCTTGATCTGCACTTTCGCGGGATTTAAAGCCAATAGAACATATATGGGATTCACTGGATCATCGTGTGTGCCGGAGGAATCCACCACCCCAGACACTTGCGCAACTTCTTACGGCACTGTAGCATGAGTGGCAGAACATTCCACAACGTGTTGTGCAACGTTTGATTGCTTCCATGCGTCGCCGTTGTCAAGCTGTCATCAAGGCTCGTGGTGGTCATAACCGATACTGACATTTTGCCCATCCCTATGTCACACATATGCCTGTGTACATGTTTCAGGTGGATTCCCAGAGATACTGTTTCGGACATGTACAGACTAATTTCTTTCCCATGACGTCTTGATCTTTGGTTGCTAGTATCATGTCTATCTTCTTTCTTTTTTTTCTTTCTTCTTTTTTTTTTTTTTTTTTTTTTTTGGGGGGGGGGTGGTTGGGTTGTTTTTTTAAATTAAAATTTGAAAATCAATGTCAATTTTGTTTTTGAAGAGTATATATACAGATGCACTGACTCAGTAGAAAAATGTTTAGACATGGACCTAAGTTAGTAGCGCTAGCTGCTATCACACGCCCGTAGGAACTGGAGGCAGGATGTGCCCTTCACTTTTTTTGTCCTCCATAATTATTATAGATACATGAACATCAACTGTGGAATGTTTCAGCATAACAATGCAAGACCACATGTTGCACGTGTTAGTCAGGAGTTTCTGCAGCACCACAACGTCCAGTATTTACCTTGATCTGCCCTTTCGCGGGTTTTAAAGCCAATAGAACATATATAGATAAAAATTAAAATCATGCTTATGCCACCCACTAGAGACTGTTCCTCCTCTCAACTAGATTCCCCAACCTCCCCCCCCCCCCCCCAAAAAAAAAAAAAAAAACCCAACAAACAACAACAACAACAAAAACCAAACAAAACCAACAAACAAAACCAACAAACAAAAAACAAACAAACAAACAAACAAATCAAAAACGAAACAAAAGAAACTAAAACAACAATAAAATAAAAAATAAATAAAATAAAAAGTATTTAAAAAACACATATCGTGCCTACGGGGTTGATCCAGCGAGGATTAAGCCCACTCCTCTTGCAGGATATCTTTAATAGCTTACAAGTATCTTAATTCAGGGGATGATTACCCGACATGCACTGCAGGTTCCGTGTACCCCGGGCTCGGATGATACTGAGATAGCTCAACTGACAACACGCGTGGGAGCACGGCTCTGTTAAGTAGTCCCATACCTGTCGTCCTGAAAAACAAAATTTCGACCCACACGCCTAGCAAACGGAACGACAAAGGGTGTCAGTATGTTGTCCCGGTAGTACTCCCCAGTGAACCTTCCTTGCACAATATGGAGGGAGGTTCTGTCAGTCAGTGATACCACCCGACATCGTCACCAGACCGGACCACGCCTGTCAATGAAGTCCAAAGTGCATAGGAACTCATCTAAAAACATGACACGTGGCCAGCGACGAATACCCCAGTTCTGACGCCCCCTACACCATTCATGTCTGTGGGCAATGTGACGATTTGTCAAGGTAGGCACAACCCGGGGCCGTCGAGCACGAAGATGAGCTGCATGAAGACGATTTCTAATCGTCTTACCCGTAACTCGAACACCAGTAGCCTGTTGAAGGTTTGCAACAATTTGATTTGCCGTTTGAGCTCGATTTCTTAGAGCCTGATTACGGATGAATAGATCCTGTATTCCAGTCGTTGCCCTGGGACGACCTGAACGGGGTCGATCGTCGACATTTTGGATTTGTTGGTACCTGCTCCATAATCTGCTAATCACCAACTTCGAAACATTGAAGATGTTGGCCACTTCACGTTGACTTCTGCCCGTTTGCAGCATGCCAAAAGCCCGTAGACGCTCATCGCGATGCATACGCCGCATCGCAAATTCAAACAATAAAAATTACTAAAAAGAAAAAAATAACAACTGTATGATCAACAGTGATTAATGGACCTTCCTTGAAATTGTTAAAATCGAGAACAACACCCCACGCACGTATACGGGGCAACTGCGTGATGCACGGGCAAACTATGGAATGTGTTTCGGTGTGTTGATAAACAGATCTGAACGTTCTTTATCAGGATGTCTGTGGTCAAAACGTATGTTCGGTCTAATAGTTGATACTAACATTAATATTTCAGGTTCTCCTACTTTTTTGAAGTATATATATATATATATATATTGAAGGCCAAAAGAAACTTTACCATAGTTTTAAATCACTCTGCTGTAAAAACAACAAAAGATAGTCGCATGAGGTAAAATATATTGACTAGATTAATATGTCAACATTGACATAACTAAAAATGAGTATCATTCAGCATCTGATAATGACGTCATATTTTCCCAAAGCGAGGTGGTGTACACAAATCGAGCTTTCAACTTCATGGACGACATGCAAAGCATACAGACAATTTCTCTCAAGTCCAATAACAAGTCACATTAATAGCGTGTGTGACCACCCCTTGCCCCAATACAAGCAATAATTCTCCGACGCATAGAAAACATCAGTCGTCTGATGAGATCACGTGGGACACGTTGCCATTCTTCTTGAAGGGCCTGGATCAGTTCCTGTTGGTTGGCTGGAGGGTGTGATCGTTGTCGAACACAGCGATCCAAAACATCCCAGAGGTGTTCTATGGGGGACATGTCTAGGAAGCGTGCAGGCCACGGCAATACGTTTACGTTGTTGGCTCTAAGGAAGTTCTGTACGATTCTGGCTGTATGAGGTCTGGCGTTGTCTTGCTGAAAAATGACACCACGTGGCTGCTGTTG